>NW_011888875.1:2916906-2928814 GCF_000151845.1 Pteropus vampyrus
AGTTGTCAATGACAGTTGGCACCAACCACAGTTAAATATGGAGCACTTTAAATTTAAAAGCACACGGGGATTAATGACTTCTTAATTGGACAGAGCGATTGTAAAATATGCTCACATACCACATATTAATGTTGGAGACATCCTCAGGTAATGGTGGAATTATTCAATCATTGGACTAAATTTTATTTTAGTACCTGAGACTAACCAAACTAGTGACCATGTGGCACTGATGTCAGATGCCACAATACCAGTATCTAATGTACTCTACACTGTTGTTATATCCACAGAAATAACTACAGTAGGTCACATATGGTAGACACTCAAACTTTATTTTAAAAAATAAACAAATGCACTGTCTACAGTGGACCTTTCTTAATTGTTTCAGAACTTACTAGCACTTTTGAACCCAACTCTTTTGCAAAACAGAATATGCACATCCTGGCATCACGAATACATCAAGCTAATTCGAATATTCCATTAGTCATGTTCTTTCTCAAGAATTATTAAAATTGCCCGTCTCTTAAAAGTGTTACATGCCCCAGAATCTCACTTTTGCAATTTTATGAAGGAAACATTTTATAGATCCTAAATTCCAATATTTCATTAAGGCATAGTTGGAGAACGACTTCCTGGAGTCTCGTTATTTTATCTTAACACTTTGCTATTTTAAGAATTAAATTCAGGACATTAAGGCAAACAAAGAAAGACTACTGCAAGATGCATAATCATTGGCAATGGCAAATAAATATTTCGCATTATATATCAATATCCAAGATTTGTTTAGAATATTTTCATTGCTATTATTATTTTATTTTATAGAGAATATAGATATTAGAATATGTCCTTACTACTTAAAAATAGATTAGTACTTCACTTGATTATTTCATGAAAAGTACTTTTGATTTTAACTGAAATTGAGTGCTCAGGATATTTTTTCTGTACCCTCGCTGAGAATAGAAAAATCTAGAAATCTCTCAACAAAAGTTTCTCTTTCTTCTTATTATTTTCAATCATAGATTTATGAGTTGCCAACTATGACTTTTAGACATTTTGGGGAAAGTTCAGGCAAGCATATGAACGAAGAAATAAAATGAAATTATCATCAGCTCCACATATTTATTCAGCAACCACTGCATACTTGCTGCATGTATAGTATCAAATGGGGCTGTACCTGTGGGAATGCAAATAATATTATTTTTAAAAAACTTTTGGTTTTCCCCAAGAAAATTTATTTTACTCATTGTGTTGCATTTGGAGGCTAAGTAATTAAATGTGAAATGTAAAGACTTTCATCCAGATCTGAGAAGCCAATTTGCAGCAAATAGAGCCTATTTGTCAAATGTGGCTGGTGATCTTAATGAGGCTTGTGTTCAGACAAATACATCTTCCTTTCATTTGATAGTCATAATATGATTAAATGTGGAGATTTAAAGGTCTCCATCAAATAAAAAAAGTTAGTGGTTTTGTTTTATCCTGGGACACATTCTTTAAAAGTATTGCTTTTTTACTGATGTATAAAGAAAGAAAATAGAATGTGTTACCTTGGTACAACTGTTATAAAACAACTAATGCTTATTGCCTTATGAATAATGAATATTATTAGCATGGTAATTTTTGAGGGTTTTTTTTTTTTTGGTTGCTATATTGTTTATGTTGAAATAATAGATTATTCAGGTATACCAAATATATGTAATAAAAATAGCTCATGTGTTGTTTCAAGCTGTTGAACTAAATGTCTAAAAACTTATAGCAATAACATGCATTTCAATTTCATTGGAATTAGCATAAAGAAGAGTTATGGCAATAAGAATATTCTGAAAGTTTATTTAAGGAATAATCTGCATGGGTAAAAGGAGAACGTTTTTGTTAAGGAAGGATATCTAGTTTCGAAATTGGAAATCTGGCCAAATAATAATAAAAGATAAAGAGAAGAACTAAAGATAACAACAGATTATGCTCATCAATTAACCTCAGATCTGACCCTCCTGAATTCTATAAAAGACATTTGGAATCATTTTATGTTAAATCCCATTTCAGCACTGCATCCACTAATACCAAGTCTGGATGCAATTACTATATCGGTAAAAGTTTATTTTCAGGTGTTATAGTTCTCGAAAAGAATATCAGAAATTTGGTAAATCACCATGATAAAGGTCATGGGTCACCTCAAGTGATTCAGTATCTTAACAGAACTTATTGTTCTTCCCACCAAGTGTCAGATACTATAATCAGCACTGATCAACAGACCAGGGCAGTCCCTATCCACACAGAGCAGATAACGCTAAGGAGAAAAGCAGACCTACAAAGAATAGGTCCAAATACTAAAACACGTGGAAGAATGCCGTGATTTCAGAAGTCTGAAATTCTAAGACCTAGCCCGGTTTTAGTCAAAGGAGGCTTGACGGAGGCAAAATGACTAGCTTGAAACCTGAGCAAGAGACAAGAGAGAGTCACAGTTATTGAAATAAATAAGGGCTTTCCAAGTATTACTTGGCAATTTTGATTTTGCCTAGCATCTTCTAACTATACAACCTAGGACTAAATTTCTGCGTCTCAGTTTCCTCAATTATGAAATGACATAACAATAACATCTTTCTCAGAAGATTTTTTTTTTCCCTGAGAATCAATGAGATATATAAAGCAATTCAAATATTTATAGCATATCTGTAATTTTTCAATATTTTAAAGTTGTTATCATATTGAAGAAAACACAAATCTCTGAATAGTTTTTGAGCTGAGAAACACAGGGAAAATAATCAGACATCCATTTTAGCAGATCGGCCAAGAAACAATCATCTCTTAAATCACGGAAACATCAGTGGAGATGGAGGGAAGGGAAGAACCGAGAGCTCGTTAGGAGATGGAATCAGGGAGACCTAAGAAAGGACATGAACCGTGAGAAAGAGAAGAGAAGGCAAAATATTGGCTGGGTTCCTGGACTGCACAAACATGTGGTGTCATTCACCCATGAGGGAAAATTGAAGGGGCACATTGTTGAGTGAAAGAGAGGATGAGTTCAATTTTGAACACATTAGCTTTAAAGTACTACAGATTCATCTATCTATCAGTCATGTATCCATTATCATCTATTTACAATCATCTATTATCATCTATCTCTTATCATCTATCTATTATCAATCATTTATCTCAATGATCTATTATCATCTGTCTATTGTTATCTATCTATTATCAATCATCTATCTAACTATTATCTCTCCATCTATCTATGTACCTCTCTATCTATAACTCATTTGCATTCTTAGCTAGATATGTAGATCTGGAAATGATAAGAAGAATGGTAAGTAGGATAAGGTGGTAGATAATCTCCTTTAGGCAGAAAGACCAACAAAAAGGAACTGGGTAACTCAGTGTTGCATGTATACTATAGAGTTTGGTGACTTGAAAATAACTTCAAGATAAAATATATTAGTAAGAAAAGCAAATGACAGGTGGTATATGAAGTCATACGGCATTTCGATAAAGAAACCTATTTCCCCATGCAGTTCCATATGTATTTAGCTTAGAAAACTTTCAACAATGTTAGTTCTTTCACATTGATCATATTATATATAGACAGATTATATATATACTATCTATATATACATATTTTAACATGACAAAATAAATGATCACTGTCGCTCCTCGACTCAAGATCAAAAATAATATTTTAAATGAAGACAATATTTTATGTGATCACTGTTATTGTCATTTTTACAGGTAACAGAACACAACTCTGAGTAAATCTTCTAAGCACTTTTCATATATCAACTCATTAAGTCCTCACAACAACCCAGTGAGACGGACTCTGGTCTTAACGCCCCTTTGCAGAACGGAAAACTGGAGTGTAGAGACACTAGCTCCTTCACAGCACACAGGCAGTACGTTGTCAAGCTCACACTGGAACGCAGGAGCCTGGCGGCATAACCGCCACACACTCTTTATCGCCACACTAATGTGACATTAGTGTGTGCATGTATGTGGAAATAAGTGGTGGCTAAGTCTGGTCTGATACACTTTCAAATTTCTCATACTCACTATTGTTATTTACATATATATACAATGTATAAAGATCAATGAGATTAATTAAATTAATTCATTGATCCAAAAATTATTTCGAAAATATTGTAGTAAGTTGTATCGAATACTTCTTTAATGATTTACTGGTCTATCTTAATTCCCTGAATATATTATGCTACAAACCATTAAGATGTAGATATACTAATATACATCTCTTTCTTTCACAGACACACTGAGCAAACATTATAGAGATGTGTATAAACTCATTTGTCAGTATGTACTACTAATGTACTCTTAATATATTCAATATTATATTTTATTGCAATAAAGGGTAGGTTAAAATGCTCAGATCAACCTACAGTAAACAGTCTTTACTATTTAATAAGTCACTTGTGCAACTGCATTTTTTGTAACCCTTTGATATATTTAAGATGTTTGAAGGAAAAACCCCAGAGCAGCTAAGAAATTAGAATCAGTTGCTTGGGCAAATATACAAAAGCATGATAAATGTATGATTCTCATACACATTTGCCTGCATATATGGCAATGTATTTTTGTTAACAGATTTTTTTTTAAATTTCATTTCCTAAAACACAGTATATTAGCTAAAAGACCGCATGCCAGGTCGTGAGTGCTGTTCTAACCATGTTAACAAGCACAAGGTTTATAGGTAAACTGGCTTCAGGTCTAATGGTTTGAAATTTACAATTCCAGTCACCTAAATATCTATCTCCCATCAGGATTTGAGCATCTTATACCCTCTCTGTTTGGAGCTGAAATAATGGAGCTCTCTTCCTTTTTACAAATGCAGTATGTTTTTATAGCTTCTGATTTTCCTCTCTGTATTCTTAACCGTGAGCTGCACAGAAGCTCCTGAGAAAGATACACTGTATTGTACCAGAGGAAGCCTAAGCATAAGCCTGATAAAGATTAAAACTGGAGAGTCAATGAAATAGATTTCTCTCTATATCTTTTTTTTTTTCTTTATTTTTTATGCATATAGCACCTGGTCTTCCTAGGTGTCTCCCATCCAATTACTAAGTAGGCCTGACCCTGCTTAGCTTCCAAGATCAGAAAGGATCGGGCTTGTTCAAGGTAGCATGGCTGCAGAATTCTCTCTCTATTTTATATTTGAAGGATACGCTTCTATTATTTTGGTACTCTGTCAATTTTCTAAGAATATTTGTGTTTCAGACATCAATCTTTTTTTTAATGTCTACAGCACCTGGTCTTCCTAGGTGGTCTCCCATCCAAGTACTAACCAGGCTCGACACTGCTTAGCTTCCGAGATTGGACGGGATCAGGCACATTCAGGGTGGCATGGCAGTAGACTCAACTTTTTTTTTCTTTATCTTATCTGTTAAATGCGTCTTTTCCACTCTACACTGAGCTTGAAAAAAAAAATTCTGTTTTGATATGTATCCATTATGCATTATAAAAATAATGAGCATATTTAAAATAACAAAGGAATATCCTTCCCTTTAATGTCCTGCAGTCTAAAACCCAGATAGGCTAGAGCAGTCTTTTAGGCATTGTATTCTCTTCCTGAATTGCATTTTTCACTCCCCCAGGGACCAAAAGCATCACCATTAGCTTTAGTCACACTAGGAGGATGGCTTGCTTCTTACTGAAGTGATTCGATCACTTGAAAAAACTTTGAACAACCTCTGCTGCAGGAAATGAAAATGATGGTTGAGGCTCAGTGAATTCTCAAGAATCTAAAAAGTTAAGGCAATGTATGGCCATAAATTCTCCTCTTCCCCTAAAGGAACACCTTATAAAAATAATCGGGTATGAAAACAGGAGAAAGCTCTTATCGTTTATTTTTTGGCAGAGAATTTTAAATCTGTAGGCTTAAGTGATATTTACTTGTTCTTTGAACTTAGCGGAGATTTCTGAAATGGTACACGTGACTGACCAAGCTATAAGTGTCGTTTTTTTTTTCTTCCTTCAAAGGTTATTCATAATTGTCAAACATGAAGAAATAAATCTCATAACAAACAGAACTGATATGTCAGTGTCATTTTCAATGAGAACTGTTTTTCAGCAGGTAAAGGGTCTACAGTGTGATATTTCATGTTCCTGGAACTAAATCTCCAGACGCTATTCTACAAGAAGAAAGGGCATGTTTACATGCTTCTATCCAGACAATCACTGGAATATTATTAATCCGAAATTTCTACTTCAAATAGCAGCATGACCGGCGCAAAGTTGTATCTGTGGGTTTTTTTTTTTTTTAACACAGTAACAAACCAAAGTATTAACAAAATTCACTCATCCAACAATTATCTGGTAGTGAATAAGGGTTTCTAATAAATTCAAAAATAGAAATTAGCTTCCATCAATTCACTAAACAAACATTGAAGGTTTTTAGAATGTGCGCAATGTGTCAGTGCCTAAGCAACGAACTGTAAATACATGATTTAAGATAACTCCCACTGTCAAGGAAATCAGCACCAAATGAGGGAAGCCCTCTGATACAGAGTGATACAGGCCAGCTCTGCTGCTTTTCCAGAATTTTAAAAACATCGTTTTCCAGTAGGGGTAGGCAGTAGAATTTTCATTGAGAGCAGGCAACATTTGATTGAAACATTGATAACTGACATTCAAATTGACGTTCTATTTTCTATAGCCCAATTTACATATGAATTTTCAATCAAATTTTCAAGCAAATAGAGGAATCAACTGCGGGACAGCTCATATAGACATAGATCAGATGATTTCATTCAACATGCGTGGGAAGGATTGATACGTATCAGCTTTAGCTGGTTAGGATAAAGGAGAGAGAGGAGTGTTTTTCCATGTGATATAAAAGTGCACGTAACAGATATGCTATGTCACCGGTTCATTCTTATGTCTATGTTTTATTAGTATGACAGCTTCTCTCTCCTCACACACTCTCGCGTTATCACCACTCACGCTTACACAGACCGGGTGGCCTACACAACAAACATTCATTTCTCACAGTTCTGGAGGCTGCGAGTCCAAGATCCAAGCACTTGCAGATTTGGTATCTGGCGAAGGCTCACTTCTGATTCATGAATGACTGCCTTCTCCTGCATCCTCATGTGATAGAAGATTCTCTGGAGTCTCTTTTATAAAGGGCACTGATCCCATTCAAGAAGACCCCACCCTCATGACCTAATCATATCCCAAAGGCCCTGACTCCTAATATCACCACATTGGGGGTTAAAAATATCAATATATGAATTGAGGGCAGGGGGAGACACAAACATTCCGTGTATAACAGATGATGAGAACTGGGGGGTAACAGATGACAGAAGCTTCAAGGAGGTCGGCCTAGGCCAGTGTCACAGAGAGGATATGGCTCGGAGAAACATATAGTGACAGGATGCCACCGACTGCAGAATTCAGTCTAATGTAGGAACAGGACACCTAGGCAGCTAACCGGCTGATCATAATTCGGAGACAGGAAGCAGCTCACATCCAAGGACCAGCATGATCCCTGGAGCTCCCCTCACCCTAATAACAGATAACTAATGTCATCTTTTCTCTATTGGTCATCTTGACAAGGAGTAGGTAGAATAGAAAAATCTAAGAGACTAATTGGTTGGGCAAAAAACATGACTAATGATAAAGTGTATAAACTATAATAGATACTGCCCTAATAATATATTTACACACGTTATAGTTTTAAATGTCATAAAACCATGGCAACAGTTACTATTCATGTTTCTTACACTAAAACTAAAGCACAAGGAGGGACACAACTGGGCCTAGTAGTGCTAGGGTTCAGCCCCAATCTCAAGTGCTTGTGTCAAACTACTGCCCCCCACATGCTTCCTTTTCCGTGTGGGTCAGGGGGAAAATAATATGCTTTCAAATAGCAACTGAATAACAGGCATGAATGTGTGTGTGTGTGTGTGTGTGTGTGTGTGTGTGTGTGTGTGTATAGTATGATGATAAAATCAATTTGGGAAATGATATTTTAAATAAAGTGACACTGATTTTTTTAAAATTTCAGATATATACAGAATCATCAGAATGCAATTTGTGACTCTCTGTGAACAGCATTTGGTATATCATGCTTCAGATGTATTTCCAGCAAATTAGCTTATGAATTAGAATTCTCCTGAAAGCACATGGAGTGGTAGTAAGTTAAAGAAACTAAGATCTCTGTTTCAGCAGGCCCCAACCTTTGTGGCACCAGGGACCGGTGCTCCTATGAGAATCTAATGCCTGAGGATCTGAGGCGGAGCGGAGGCGGCGATGCTGGTGCTGGGGAGCGGCTGCACATACAGATGACATTTCGCTTGCTCGCCTGCTGCTCATCTTCTTCTGTGTGGCCCTGTTCCTAACAGGCCACAGACAGGTACCAGCCCGCAGCCGAGGGGGTGGAGTATCCCTGCTCTATTGAATTCCTACAGCAACGCCATGGCTGTAGTGATAGAATGAGGCTGCTTTATCCATAGTTTAGAATTTAATTTCTTTTATAACATGTGTAAGGTGTTTAATTAGGCATAAAAACAGAGTCCATGGACATAAAATAATCTGGAAAAGATAAAGACAGTAGGACCTTGAGAGAATTAGATCTCTAATTTAAACGATTTGATTTTCTTAAAACAAACAAAAACTCACACCTCATTTATTTCCCTTCAGATCATTTTAATTAATGGTGTTTTCTTATTTAGTAATTATTTCAAAAACATATTTTTGTACTACAAAAGTTTAAAGGGAAAAATCGTCACTTATTTCTGTATGTTTCCAGTGATATTTTTGCTGTATTTCATTCCAATGTACTTTCCTATGTACTTTTGCTGTTTGAATCATATCTTGGGTTTAATATAGATAATAGTATGTGATTCATATTTCATATTATTAAAACAAATCACTGTGCATATATGTTTATGTATCTATGTTAAAATAAATTTAGTAAGTAGTAAATTTATACTAAATCTAGACTAAATCATATTTACTAAAAATATTTTGTTATACAATATTGGGTTATATCAATAGTTTGCTATGACCAATAATACTGCAATGAATATTGCTTTTCAATAAATGTTTGGCTACATTTCAGATCACTTCTTTAGGGTAGCTTGCCAAATCTGGAAGTGACTAATTATCCATTGATTCATTCAACTTATATTTATTAAACAATTAATTTGTGCCAGGGATTGTTACAGGCACACGCAGAAATGAAAAGACACACAAACACATACGCACCCCTCTGTTCTCATAAAGTTTAATGAGAGAAGACAGACAGTTAGTAAACTAATAGACAAGTATAAATATGGTATGTCAGATATGGGAAGAAGCATTTGTATGGAGAGCTCTTTTCTATTGGGTGGTTATTTCCAATTAGAGCTTTGTGAGTGACCTGCATGAATTAAGTGAACAGGACACAGGAAAAAGAAACCTAGTAAAGTGACTCCTTATGAAAATGAAAAGGAGCACATTTTACTCCCGAGGCCTGCTTTACCCAGATACCGAAATGAGACAAAGATATTTAAAAAATAAAACTGCAAAGAGATATTTATCATGAACATCGATGGAAAAAAAATCCTTAACAAAATAGTGTCCAATAAAATCCAGCAACATGTAGAAGATAAAGCATTATGACCAGTTAGAAATTATGCCAAGAGTTCAGAGTCATATGGCAAGGAAATGAAATAAAAGTCACACCGTTCTGTAGAGAAAGATATAAACTCTCTTTTTTTCAAAGGCACATGGATATGTGCACACAAAATTTTAGGAAATGTACGAAAAAATCTAGTAGAATCAATGAAGACTTTAAGAAGACTGTGGAATACTAGATCAATAAACAAAAGTGTTTTTCTATAAATTGAAAGAAAATAAAAAAATGAGAAAATATTATTTCCAATAATGCACAAATGTAAAATACCTTGAGTAAGACTAGAACATAGAAAGCTTTAAAACTTGACTTTTTTTAACGCAAAATTCAATTTCTATTTATATATACAGCAATTCATATTTTCTATTTCTTCTGTCGGTTTTTGAAATTTGTCAATTTCACCTGTTGTTGAATGCATTGGTATTCATTTGTTAATAATTCCTTCTAATCTTTCGAATACATATGAAATCTTCCACGGTATCTACTTCTTTCTGATATTAATAATTTGTGTTTTCTAGCGTTTTATTGATCTGGCTAAAAGCTTTTCCAATGAAATTAATTTTTTAATACTAATCCTGATTCGATTGACTATTTTGGTTTTATCTTTATAATATCCTACTTCTGCTTATTTTGTTTGTACACATAGGAAAGACTATATTTATCAATTGCCCTTGATATTACTTTTGTGTTCACTTAATTGAATCTTAAATAAAATGCAGGCATATTGATGTACACCCCTTACAGACTTAGGCATACTTCATCCTCATTTACCGTCCTTGTTCTGCTTGTACATGTTCCCCGGGCTTCCACATGATATTGATTTTGTCATTGCCTATAATGAAAGGAAACTGGATTACTGCTATATTGTCTGAAAGGTGGCTTCTGGAGAACCAATCAATTTTAATGTGACTCTGACTTAATAAAACTAAACCTGCACTCTATCAGTTCCTGATAAGTTGGGTTTGGTTGGCATAGAATTAATATTCATTTACTACAATCATTTATAGTACCAACAGAAATGAATACACAATTATTTGAAAACCTATACAACAGAAGATAAAATAGTCATCATTCTGGAAGCAAAGTGTGATTTGGTGGGAGGAGTGAGCTAAGTAAGGTTGTTACCAATGCTTTTTTTAAATCTCTGAATGTTTTTAGTTCACAGTATTTTATTAAATTAGTCTTATCTCATAATTAAAGTCAGGATAAAGTCAGGCATATTTCATTTTATTGGATTTTGTTTCATTGTACTTCACGGATATTGTGTTTTTTTACAAATTGAACACAGGACCTTTCATCAGCAAAAAGATTCCGACTCGCTATATTGCAGTGGTCTGGAAGTGACTGGGCAATATCTCCAAGGTATGCCTATAATAGTGAGATAGAGTCTCTGCATCTAGAAAAACTGAAGGTAGAGAAACAAATAAAAATTGTGAGAAGAATTAGGAAAGGGTAAGTAAGAAAACAATGAGCTGAAGTTTTCATAGTTCATACGATAGGTGAAAAATTATTTTTCAAAGAATATAGGTTTTATTCGTTCAGCCAATGATATATGACCAATTACTTGGTACGTTTTACCATTATAAGAAGAAAGATAGCAGTGAGCGAAACAGGCGATATCCATGATGCCGTGTAGATTAAACTCTAGTGAGAGAGACACACATTCACCAAAAAATAAACGGTTGGAGCTGGGTAATGCTAATCTTTAAGAAAGAAACAGAAGTGACTTGAGCGGACTCATTTATGTAGGCTGATCAGGGAAAGTCTTACTGAACAAGTAACATCTGAGCAGAGACCAGAACGAAGAGTGCGAAACAAACGTGTGCATATTTTGCCAAGGGATATTTCATAAGGAAAAATCGAGAATGCAAACACCTGAGATGAGGGAGGCTGTCTGCCCTGAGGCCGGGCGGGCAAGAAAGACAGAGAGCGAGCTGAGTCTGCAAGACTCAGCGAGGGTCCCACGGGCCTGGAAACGTAACATGAGAAATCAGGCTGAGGACACGAGTGACCAATGGCCAAAGAGGATACAAAGACAGCAGTCTGACCCGTCTGACCCTGCCCAGGAGAACAGCCCCTTACCTACAGCGAAGAACCCAGGAAGCCGGCCGACCTGCAGAAAGACAAGTTGCTATCTCTAGTGACAATTCCTGAAGGGAAATAAAAACTTCTGTAACGATTGACCAAAAAATGTCCAGGATGTGATAAATAACTGACAGCTCTTATGATATCTGTTCCCACTTCCAATTTAAGACTACCCAGAGAAAGCCAAATGTGCTCTCCTCACCAGTCACA
>NW_011888875.1:2929479-2933593 GCF_000151845.1 Pteropus vampyrus
CTGATAGAAATATTTTTCTCATTTATGTAGCTAAAAATTTCCAGTAAGGAAATCCATGAATAAAACTCTTTCTTGCCAAATTGCTCTATTAGTATCTTTCTTATCTCTCTCTCAGAAAAGGAACAAGAAATATTTAAACACAAAAGTATTAAAGTTCTGTCAAATACTTAAAGTAGTTGGCTACCCTCCTCTGTCCTCCAAATCCTGAGACGTTAGAAGCACGCTGATTTGGAAACTAATGGCATTTTCCTCTCTCTGAGGTTAGATATTTTAGGAAGTACAGCAGAGGCCAATTCACGCCTACGGAGAAAGTCATGTCATGTCACCTGACTATCTTCTTGTCAACAAAGCTAAGCCTAACATTTGTGCAGGACTCAAAAGTTTTTCAATTCTCATGCAATAAAAATTTTTCTCCACTATAATTAAGCTTTTGCTTAGCAATGAAATTTTACCGATATCTGACATCTTCATAAACTGTCAAATCTTTCCTGATAGGCAAAGTTGTTACAGATTTGTAGATGACTGATTTGAGCCAAACAATGCCTTAATGCTCTGCTGATACTTAATTTTTTAAAAATTAGTCATTTCAGATGTTTGATTTTACCAATGCTACCAATCATTCATAAACTCATGTGCTTGCAGGAAAAATAAAAACTATATAACAACAGAAACAAAAAATAACCATGCAACATACTTGAAGAACGGACTTTATATTGACACAAAGCCAAGGATTTTCAAACCTTCTCGTGAAAATTTATTCTGCCCATTATATTTTTCACATGGAAATACAGAAGGCACATATTCACCATTTTGTGCATCCTGTATTCATCAACAACAACAACGAAAATCATATTTTGGTTCATCTATTTTAAACATAGATGTTGACAAAATAAAAAAAAATATTTCAGACCAAACAAAATCCACATTTCGACATTTTTTTGCGTGTGTCCCATGTTGGCGTTAAAAGATAAAGAAGGTGTGTATAGTTTTTAGGTGCTTTAAAACTTAAGCCAGTACCTGTAAAAAAGGTAGATGTTCCTAACCAGGATCGTGGAATAGGTTTTCTTCTCCCTTAATGAATGAAATCTGCTCTTGTGACTATATGAGCACCTGCTGAAGTGAAACTCATTTGCTTCCTTCCTCCAACCTTTGCTTCTCACCTGATTAAAATTGGGGAGCACCTGACATCACTGGGCTACCTTCAGGGGCTGGAACTGCCAAACTGAAAAGAACTTTTTGACCTGAATCTTGTTTATTTCTTGATTTCTCATATACTCAAACATATCTCTCTCTCTCTCTCTCTCTCTCACACACACACACACACACACACACACACACACAATCTCCCCTATGCTCCAAAAGATGTGAGGCTACAAATATACATTCTGCAAACTATAGTGATGTTATGGTTTCTTTTCAACAGGCCCTAAGATCTAGACAGCGAAGTGTGAGTAGGGAATAATGACTGGCTTGGGAGTTTCGGTTTGTCTTCAGGACGAAGGTACATCCTCGAGCAGAGTTCACCAGAAACCTGTGGGATTGTGGAGTGGTTGCCCTGTCTCATTACGAAATCTGACCACTGCTGTGTTCTTTTCCAAAGTGCTCAAATTCCTAAGGGAAGAGCGGGAGGGCCTTGACTTCTATTATTTCTGCCATTTCTTTAATGTAAAATTAGCAATTGTGTACTTTTGGAAATGTTATTTGGCATTCATAATTTCGTCTTTACCATACAAACACAGCCATCGTATGAACATTTGAGAAGTGATTAACTGATATTATGAAGTCAGGGGAAAGAACTCCATGGAGGTGTCTAAGAAAAACCCTTGTAGAAATTTTCAACTCGATAAGGGTTTAAGTGGACAAGGGATGACATGGGACGAGGCGTTTTATCCTTATTGAAACTGTTTCCTCACTTTTTTTTGAATTTTATTGTCAAAATAAATTGTATTTGGCTTTGATTTGCAAACTTTTACAGGAGCTAAGTTCTATAGAATTAAACTGTGCATAGCCTATCAGTAAATAAAGTCACAAAACCACAGGATCCTTCAGCATGAACATCCCTATCCCATAATCTAATTTTGTGAGTTTTCTCTTTGGGGCCACTCTAGTACCAATTGCCAGATTAATATTGGTATACACATAAACCAACCAGATGGCACATCTAAAAAGACAATTCAAAAAAATAATAAAGGAACTGTTTCCAAAGTTCCTTTGCAAGATTAAGGAGATTAAGAGGAAATGGTACAGCTTCCAGAACCCAGCAAAAATAGTGAGTCATTAACAGCCTGAGGCTTGTAGTTGATTAGGGAGAGAGCAGTGGTGTTACGAACCACTTACTGCTATAATTCTATGGCCTAGCGGAAGCTTAGGTGATAAGTGGAGAAACATGGGCAGTTCCAAACCATAGGTAAGAAAAAGGAAGGTAGGGTATGTGCCCAGTGATTTTCTCTTCCTGCCTTTCTATCTCACATTTGGATTCAGTCATATGAATCAGATATTCATAAAATTTTTTATTGCTTCTATATGACCTTATTGTTGGAAAATATGACAATTCTGGTCTTAGACTGAGTTTGCATTCTACACATCATCACTTAGAAATTTAAAGAAATAAAATATATTTATGGCCTGTTTAAAGCAGTGATAGAAAATGTTCTTTATACCATAATTTTAGAACAATGTAAATCTGACAGGTCTTTTGAAAGTCATAGGGAAGATATAAATTCCTTAGTAAGAAAAAAAGTATGAGCATCAAATATTTTTTTTTATTTTCTGAAAATATAATTTTCATTTTTCCTAGCCTGTATTTTATTGAGTATATGGTTTAAAAAAAGGTTTTTCAGAATAAAATAAATCAAAGTAAATGTGAAGGTAGTTCTTGAAATTAAATTTTTATCTTCAAAAATAATGATCAGAGTAAAAACATCTAATTTTAATAAAATGTAGCTCCATAAGTTAGAAATGCAAATGTGAAATATCTATGGATATAAGCTTGAAAGAAATATGTTGATAATGCAAAAAATAACTGGAAAAATCTATTTCAATTTAATCAGTGTATACTATTATTTAAACTTCTGATAAAGTTACTATGAATGATTTGAATAAGTTTAAATAATTTTATAAGAAAATACTTTATGTACACAAAAGGATTTTATAATTATCATTAATTACATTTTAATTACATGAAGTCAAGCTTGCTATGATTAGCCTGTAACTTCTCTTTTGTCTCACTAAGTAGAAGACAGTTTGATGGGTTTGTTCTTTCTATACAGAATGAGCTGGACTCGAAAATATTTGAAAACTTATATTGCTAGGTCGAGACTACTTTATCTTGCAGAGATTACTGACGTTCCAGAATCAAATCTCTCAACAGGCACAGAGCTACAGTTTTCTAGAGGAATAAGTTGACATAAATGCTCATGACAACAAAACCGTGAAAAGTCCCACCATTCTCCAGAGCTCTCTGAGAAGTTTCATGACTAACGACAGCAACCACAAAGCATACAGCACGCTCGTGGACAGCATCTTAAATACGAGGTTGGTGGTAACATGTCCAAGATAAGGTTGAGGGATTTGAGACATGAGCAATACATGTACATATTAGATAATATATAAGAAAAGTATGTGAACAAGGAAAGAGGCAGAAAACCTACGAAACTACTTTAGGTTGAAAATAAGAGTATTAAACTTAATGCAATCGAATGTCAAACCATTGTGTCTTAAAAGCAGTTAAAGAAATTCTCTTAGGGTAGAAATCTCGTCCTTTTTTATATTTTATTATATTTATTGGGGTGACATTAGTTAATAAAATTATATAGGTTTCAAGTGTATAATTCAGCAATACACCATTTGTATATTGTACTGTGTGTTCACTGCCCAAAGTTAAATTACCTTCCATCACCATGTATTTCACTCCCTTTACCCTCACCTGCCTCCCCCTCCCCCTTTCCCTCTGGTAGCCACTAAATCGTCGGTGTTCATGAGTCTCTGTTTGTCTTGTCTGTTTGTTGCTTTCAGTTTTATACTCCACATTATCAGGGAACTCACATGGTTCTCTTCTTAAGAGAGTAACTTAATAAGCCAAACAGGTGAGATATTGATAGCATAGTTCTAAAAA
>NW_011888875.1:2933643-2944074 GCF_000151845.1 Pteropus vampyrus
TGAAAATAAGAGTATTAAACTTAATGCAATCGAATGTCAAACCATTGTGTCTTAAAAGCAGTTAAAGAAATTCTCTTAGGGTAGAAATCTCGTCCTTTTTTATATTTTATTATATTTATTGGGGTGACATTAGTTAATAAAATTATATAGGTTTCAAGTGTATAATTCAGCAATACACCATTTGTATATTGTACTGTGTGTTCACTGCCCAAAGTTAAATTACCTTCCATCACCATGTATTTCACTCCCTTTACCCTCACCTGCCTCCCCCTCCCCCTTTCCCTCTGGTAGCCACTAAATCGTCGGTGTTCATGAGTCTCTGTTTGTCTTGTCTGTTTGTTGCTTTCAGTTTTATACTCCACATTATCAGGGAACTCACATGGTTCTCTTCTTAAGAGAGTAACTTAATAAGCCAAACAGGTGAGATATTGATAGCATAGTTCTAAAAAAGTTCAGACAGCCATGAACAAGCTGTAGGAACCAGAACATAATGGAGGCAGGACACTGAGGCTACTAAGACAATGAAAATATAAGCATAGGCAACTGTCAGATTTTGATGGTGTTATACCTTGTATAGAACAGTGCCAAAGATAGCTACATATTAAGGAACAGACGTCCCAACTGATATCTTATTCACGTGAAAAATGATTCAGCCAACAAAAATATTGCCATCACCAGCTGCTTCTCTGCTGTTTGCTTTCTGATTTATGTTTCAATTGTTATAATAATGCTAGATTTAGCTAAAAGGAAAATGATAAGAACTTGGTACAAAGAATGAAGAAATATCTGAAATACTAATGAAATGATGTTATTCATTTTGGTTTATGGTTAAGAAAAAGTTATTTTGAATATATGTGATATTAATTTTAGTCGATACCTCCTTAGAGTTTAATTTCTGCATTATTACAGATTCCACAAAACAACTGGTAAGTAATTTTTATAGCAAAATAATTTTTAATGGATTACTTTTCTATGTTAAATGAAACTAGAAAGAATATTTCCTATTATTTCCTTTTCTTTTTTATATATGCTGAATAAATAAACATAAACAAGATTATATGAGTAACCTATACAAGGTCAGTTCAGGGTTCTGATAGACATAAAAAACATTTTATTACATTGTATATTATATATAAACATTTTCAATAACTTATTTTCATAGTGAATAATAAATCTGCTTTTAAATAATTTCAAGATATTGAACATTAGAAAGGTTTATGATAAAATTATAATAACCAAACAACTGGTTTTCACTTTCTGTCAAGAACATATTTCGCTGCCTATCAAATATAAACCTTTAAAAAAAATCAATTCTATTAATATTTTGTATCTGTGCCATCCATCTTTGAATTCACTCCGGTAAGAGAAGCAAAATATAAAACATGTCTAATTTGGGTGTCTTTATTGTAATTCTCTTCCTTGTAATAATGATAACAATGAAATCTAACATTAACACACGTCTCTTTGGCAGGCTCACGTCTGCCCTCTTGCAATGTCCTGGCCTGGCCGTTCTTCTGTGCTTGCCCATTCTCTTACAAGGAAGGACCCCAGTCGCATCGGATTAGGGTCCCACCCTTACGACCTTACTTCACCTTCACTACCTCTTTAAAGACCCTATCTCCAACACCAGTCACATTCAAAGGAACTTGGAGCTAGGGCGTCAACACAGGAATTTGGGTAGGAACCTAATTCAGTCCATAACATCCCTGAAGTCTGTAATAAAATTAGAGAATTTATTAAATTATCCACGAAATTAAAAATTGTTTCTCTTTATGCAATTATCAGAAGTCTAAACTCTAACATATAATATTCCCTGATCTATACAATTCTCTCTCCCAAAGGCATCTCAATTTATTTTTATGCCGAACTATTAAAAAATGCATAAGGCCAAATTTCATAGTTATAATTGCCAGTTTCACTTGTCAGTATTGCTCAAACTTTGTTCAGTTGTGTTATTTGGAACCAATAATCTCTCTGGATTCAGCGTGTTCTCTGCCGGGGGAGATTTGAGCACATGTCAGTAAAGCCAATCACTAATACTTTAAATACAGGCAATTAAACTACATTGACCAAGATCTTATTCAGAGATCTGCTGCTACAAAAACTGTCTTTGCCAAATAAACAGCTTTGTGAATCTCCATCCAGCTTGTTGACAGAGGTCATTTAGTGACAAGGATCTTAAAGCAGCAACAGCATATACCTGGTCTCTTTTCCATTCCAGTGAGTGACTGGCACGGGGAGGTTGAGCTGAAGAAACCCAGAGCACTATTTTTACTTCCCTTTGCTAAATATGAGGGAAAATCAAGCTGATTATTACTCAGTTAATTATCCTCAAGTCCTTTTGAAAAATATTTTTTTTTCCGAGAATTACTTAAATGTTCATATTATTTATATAATTTATCTCCTAAAAATCTTAAGTTGAAAAATAATGGTAATTGGCAATGTTATTACTGGTAAATTGGTTTTAAAAATCAGAAAGTCAAATACACATAAGAAATGCCTTTTGATAGCTTGGTTTCTGTTTGAAGTATAGAGATTTGAGTTATCGAATCGACTGATATTGATGAATATACCACCACAATTTGAGTTTTAATATATTTTGGGGAACAGAAAAGTATCTTGGTTTCACTGATTATGTTTCAGTTCACTAATATCAAAAACAATTAAAGATCCCGAGTTTCCTTATCAACCTTCTTTTATAGCATAATCAAGTGAGAAGTGTTAAAGTAGCCCATTAGTTTAGTTTCTGTGAATGAGAAAAGGTAACAGGAAAGCATTGCCCTCCAACTCCCAACCCCCACCCCACTGAGGGCAACATCAGTAGGGCCCAAGTAACCGACAACATGGGCAAAGAATTTTGAATATTTAAAAAACTAAATATACACAGAAGAATCACTTGCATATATTCATATTTAAATCTTTTTCTATAGTAAACTGATATGCAGTTCGCTGAAATCAATGCCTGTTGCTTGCAAGATATACAAGAAAAATGATCAATGTGTGAAGTATTTTAGGATGCCTTAGCTAGACAATCATTAATTAAGCAGCATCTAATCAGTACATAAAAGCAAAGCCACACCATCAGCACATGTAAGCCTGTCTACTTGGCAATTCGAACACTAATAATTACAAAAATAGGAACTGAGTAATAGTCAAAATAGTAGAGTTGCTTCCATCTCTGGGTTAATTCTTCAAATGCCATTTTTAATTTCGAATTAATTATTTAAAATTTGAAATTTTAAATTTTATACTTGATCAGAAAACAAAATGTCTGAATTTGTCATTGCAAAAATATCCAAATATATTAGCAAACATTAATTAGTCTAAAGGACATTTAGTTTCACCTATTCTAATCATCTGCAGAGTGACAAACAGCTTTTTATTATATCCCTGGTAACTATTGATTGGTACTGTCCCAATGGCATAGCTACTGTCAGAACTAACTTAGAATGATTTACGAAATGCATAGTGTATAAGACATAAACTGGAATTTCAGAGTCATGCAAAGAGCAGACACCGACTGTTCTTGGCCTCAAAAAACTATAGATGGAATTTTAAAATATTTGGAGTGATAAAAAACCAGTAAAACATTTTATTTGATTGAAATTGAACAAAACACCAGATTAATAATGTGGTGTTCATCAGAACCTCCATGGTAGACAAAACTACTAAGGATCAGATTAAAGATATATCTTCTTCCATTTTTGCTCAATATAATTACAAAACAGCCAATACTAAGATATGCGGGTAGAGGGGAAGGAATGACCAAACAAAGAAATAACTTTATCTATAAATGACTTTCGATTTATTTACTGGTACATGGAATTTACTAGAGCTCAGTAGATAAGAATTCTATTCATTTGCTAGAAATGTATGTTTACCTATGAAATGTCAAGTTCACTCCATTCAAGAATGAAAACAAAAACGTACTCTCAGAAACTCATGCACACTCACCAGCATCCACAAAATACTGGGCCAAGGAAAATACCGAAGGGGATAAAGAACCTTCCAGAGGGAAATAAACTCCCAGAAAGGAGAGAGGAGAATGATACCAAGAAACTTCCGTGGCAACTCAGAATCAGGGCCAACCACTCTCAGGGGAGAAAACCTTCAAATTCTCTGCCCTGTGATATTCAAATTGTCTCTCTGCAAGCAACTTCTGTGCTTTCTTTATTTCTTCTGTTCGAAGGGAAAATTTAGTTGGTTATCTGTCTCACTTATGATGTCCGAGTGTCTGCGTGTGTGTGTGCCTAAGGGGCATATCTTTTTAATTCCTAGATATGCACGCTGAGAGTGATATATTCAGATTTAAAGGGAGGCTACAGCAGGTGACCCAGCGAATGTAAACTACAATCTGGACACGATGGATTGAAGTTCTAGAACGTCTTCCTTGAAGAAGGCATGACCACGTGTTCTGGCTGTGTGTAGTCGGTGGGGAGAGGGGTGGTTAGCTAAAAAGTTGATGACCAGAAAATGGTTGAGATTGTTACTGCCTTCACAATAGCCAACTCTTCTCTCCATCATAGGTGCCTGGAAAGACATTTCTCAGCGCCTGTGAATTTAGGTAAGGCCACCTGACTGTGACAGTAGTGCTGTGTGTTGCTTCAGGGCTGAAGTATTTAAAATCCTGTGTACAACCTTCCAGTGCTCTCTGACCCTGGCTGTCACATCTGTAAATGGTGGATCAGCCTGATTCATCATTCGATAAGGAAATTCACACCCAGTGGGGAATTTTTCCAATTGGTACATAACCCAGTAGATGTTAAGCAACTGAGTGTTTGGATTTGTATGTTATGACGGCATATTAAACGCTGATTTATCTGATTCAACATTATTTCTAAAATATATTTAACAAGGCACAGCTACTAAATTATCATAGACATTTTATAAAAACTAGTTTGGGACTTTAATTTTACTTTGGAGAAGAGGTTATTAGATGTAGAAGAGTTTGCTCTCTTAGATGCTGCATAAAGGAAGATATAAATATTTTGGTAAATTTGTTTTATTTAGTTTTGCTTTGTTTCTGGACCTTTATAGACCTGAGGATACTACTGAATGTGAATCCTATATTGAGGAAGTATCGGATAACGGTTCTGGGGTTGAAGAGGATGTCTAGCTAAATTTAATTTGAACCTCTGACACTGGATTCGAATTTTCATTGACCCGTAATCTCTCAGCATCAAATTTAGTAAAAAAGTTTGATATGCTCAAGGATTATAATAGTAGATATAGGGTTTATATTAAATGTTCTTGGGCTTAAACAGTCATGGACATAGTGTAAAATCAGCTATAACCCCATAAATATAATTTTTGACACTTTGTGAGTTCTTGACCTCTGCATGGATAAAATCCAGATTTTTTAATTAAAACATTATTTATAATATCGAAAGATTTAGCAACAAACTTCAGATATATTAATTGTGCATCCACAGTATTCAAATGATCTAATTTAATACCATGCAAATAAATGCATGGATATAGCACACATGTTTAGCAAAATTAAAAATGAAGGCTACATTATACCATTTTCATTTATATAAAGTTGAAAAGGACAGAAATCAATACCATGCATTATTAATATTTACATTGCCATGTGGAAGTTCAAATACATGACTAGTCCTCATGCTCCCCTTTTATTACTGTACCCTTCCACCCCACTTCCACCCTCCCCCTAATCTCTGGCAACCAAGAATCTCTTATATACGTCTATAATTTCTTACATAAATGCATTCGTGTAGGACGCAACATTTGATAATTGATGTTTTTTCACTTAGCAGAATTTCCTGGAGTTTCATCCAGATTGTTGAATTTATCAATCCTTTTTTATGTTTGAATAGTACTCTCCAGGGTGTATGCACCACAGTCTTTTGCTCACTCACCTGTCACAGGACATCTGGCTTCCTTCGAGTTTTCACCTATTGCAAGCGAAGCTGCTTTAAACTTTTGTGAACATCTTTTGTGCAAACATAAATTCCCATTTCTTTTGATAACTACCCATCAGCAAGCAAGGAAGCAGTTTCTCTGCTTCCTCACCCACATTTGGTGTTCTCACTGTATTTTTTAAAATTTTAGTCATTCTAATAAATGTGTAGTGCCATATAATTGTGCATCTAATTTCATTTCCCCAGCAGTTGTGGTGTTGAATGTTATGGTGCCATCTGTCTAACCTCTTCAGAAAAATGCCTGTTCATGCCATTTCTTGTTTTCTAATTGGATTGTTTGCTTTTTACTGTTAAGTTTTGGAAGTCCTCTATAAATTCTAGATATCAGTCCTCTGTCACATGAGCATTTTAAAATATTTCCTCCAAGTCTATATAGTTTGTATTTCTCTCTGGTGATCTTGTATTGTGCAACCCTGCTGAACTCAATTACGAGTTCTAAGAAGTCGATTCCTGGGATTCCCCATGCAGACGATCCTGTCATCAGTACATAGGCATTGCTTTATTACTTTCTTTCCAATCTTTATATTTTTTAGTTCATTTTCTTGCCTTATTCCACCAGTTAGGATTTCCGGTGCAACGTTAAATAGGAATGGTTAATGAAGATATCCTTACTTATATCTTACTATATCCTTGATTATAGTAAGAAAGTAGTTTATCTTTTCCTATTAAATATGATGTTAACAATAATGTTTATGTTTGTTTGCTTTGTTTTTATGACCTAGGATATGGTCTATCATGGTAAGAGTACCACGTGTGCATTTCTGAAAAGTATAGGTATTCTGTAGTTTGGTATAAAGTCATCTATATATATATACACATCTATTAGATCTTATTGGTAGATCTTTCTGTTATGCTGGTCAGATCTCTATTTTTTGCCATGGTGGTGAATTTTAGGTGTTGACTTGGCGAGGCCATGTTGTTTAACTGTTTGGTAAAAAGTGAGGGGATTTTTTTGTTTGTTTTTGTTTTTGTTTTTGATTTTGTTTTTTTAAATTGGGATCAACATTTAAATCAGTAGACTTTATGTAGAGCGACTACCCTCCCTAGTGTGGGTGGGCCTCATCCAATCAGTTGAAATTCTTTAAGAGCAAAGACTAGAAATTCTGTCTCAACACTGCCACACAGAGACCCTGGTACAATTGATGTTGCCATTCACCAAGACAGGAATGACTCTGAGGGGCAGGTTTGGGGATTAGGGATCAAGAGTTTGTTTGTATCTATGGTTAATAAAATACAAACATTACTAAGTAAAATAGAGATCACATTAGAAAGAATGCTGTGAAAACAACAGTCTCAGACAATGCAATGAAAACATAAAATGTTACACAATCTTTCTAGAATGAGCCCAAGCTAAGTAATACTTCCCAAAATTTAAAATGCACTTTCAACCTTTGTAGCTATTTGTTTAATTAAGTAAAAATACATATATAAAAGCGTTCACTGCGAAATCATATATAGTAGCAACAGCTCAAAACTACTTACATATACATTAATGAGGCAACTTATTTACAGAAATTATAGTTCATTCATATGATGAACACTTATAAAGCCCTTTAAAATTAAATGTTTTATATATTGTAAGATGAATATTGTGTGCCCACTTATGCAAAATAAGTAGGTACATGTCATATTCATACATCTATAGATGCACCTACATGAAATAGCTCCAAAAATGTAATAAATAACTTGAATGACAGATAACTTTAGGGATTGAAATTAGAGTATGATTCATGAGAGAACTATCAGTGGCTATTAAAATATTTATATGATTCTTGGAATTCTCATTAAGAGCTGTCAATTTCCAAATTAATTAACACATAAATAGATTCAGAAAATACTGAATGATTAATTTTCAGGTGACACAGGGGACACAGTGGGAATACGATTGACCTAACTATTGTTTTCATGAAGCTAAGATATTTTGGGGAAATACAGGTAAACTCAGAAATAGGGAACAGGTAACAGGTAATAGGGAACTCAGAAACAGGTAAATACAGAAATAGGGAATTTACTCTTTAGTTACAAGAGTAGAAAATATAATTTCAGAGGAATCGATACTAATAAGATTTAAACCCAGTTATATTTTTGTTACCTTTTGTGAAAGATACACACAATAACACCAGAGGGGAGATTTGAGACAACAGAGGTATTTTAAATCCATATGGAAATCGGACTAGATCACAGGAGGAAAGTGTAAGAATTTTCATGAAGTTCACAGGAATTAGTGCTATTAATAAAACTAAAATAGATGGAAGGCACTATTGCTCGGAGAAAGAATTTACCAATCCTGAAATATTTTGCACAATCAATGTATTTTATCCAAATATGGAAAATGTGCTGATGCACAAATTTGTGAATTGTTTATTTTCTTTTTAGCTCACCTTGTCCCTCAGTTATCCAGTTCTTTGCATTTTCCAGGTGAATTACATCACTGTCTTGTGATAGCTAGAAATTAGCACAAGCAATTATTTATAATGAAGCACACTTCAACAGCATCAAGAGCAGGGGATGTCTCTCCTTTTAAATTTGAAAATTTCAGATCTCAGTACAATTGTAACTTGTTGGCATTAAGGATTTATTGGGCTTAACACATGTTGATGGGCCAAGATAAGGGAGGATTTTCCTCCCATAAGAAGAGAAATGTGGCTTGGAAAAATTGTTTATAGCAGTAGTTAAAGATCGACATATGATAGAAAATGGGAAAACTACTAGACACTATTTTTCAATAACATTTTCAGAAACACTGTAATCACGGTCCTTTAATTTCAGTCTCTCTCACTCTCTCTCTCCTTTCTCTCCTCTCTCTCTCTCTCTCTCCCTCCCTCCTTCCCTTCCCTTCCCTTCCCTTCCCATCTTTCTATTCTTATATTGATCATTCATCATCTCTCGCTCAGTATTACCCTCGAGTTTAAAATCTCAAGAGAGAAAAGTTATCTAAAAAGCAGCTAGCTTTAGGAGTCTACATATCTAACCAAAACACTTCTGAAACTTCTTATTTTGAAAAATACTTTTAAATGGTTTAGAAGATACTGGAGAACATTTACTTTTCCATTGAAAAATTATGCTTACCTTCCAACCAAGTTGTTTTCTCTACCAGGAAAGTTGATACGATTCAATAGACTTCATACCAAATAAGGTTTATTATTTCACACTGAATAATGAAAAGAATTTGCCCCTACTAAGCATCTTTGTAAGAGTTACAAATAATTCAAATTGCATAAGAAATAAAAAGACCAAAGGCAAGAAATGGAGGAGCTCACTAAAAATGGCCTAAGATACTCAGGGTTTATTCTTCTCACATTGAGAGTCTGAAGATGGCTTCCGCTAGAGCTATTTCAGCTGCTCGTGTTATGTCAGGACTGGCCAACTTGGGATTCACCTGAATCATCTTCCCTAAAGGCCATTTGATAGTTGTCACATTTTAAATCATTGTATACTTTTTTAATAATGTAAGACAGAAGAAGACAGATCTTTTGTTATCATTCAGCAAAATTTACTGCAACCTTCAAAATACAATGTGGTATTATGTATTATGCAAAAAGTTTGTGCTACTAGGCTCCCAAATTTCCCTCATAGCAAGTATCTTAATGAAATAATGAGAAATATGCAGAAATATGAATATTGAAGAATACAGACCTCAATTTGTACATAGAAAAATCTCAGAATTAACCTATAAGTCTAGTTATAAATTGTCTTACACTAGATAATGCAGTCACTTAAAAAGATGTGTAAAACGTTAACATGAGCAGGATATATGTGTACTATGATCCAAATTATATATAACGTATGTATAATTATGTATATACACACAAATATACATATCTACACACATACAAAACACATATTTTATATATGAATTATTCATAAGAGTAGTTAGCAAAATATATTGGTAGGAAATATACGAATATGTTAACAGCTATTATCTCCATCTATCAAAACACATTTTACAGGTAGTTTTAATATTTTTTATGTTTCTCCGTATGTTCTAAATTTTCTAAAATTAAGATCTACTATTTTAATTTTCTAAAAATGTTGAATATGAGAAGTAAAGTTTTAACGCTGGCTCTGAAAACAACTACATGCATAATTGCAGAAAGAGTAAAAGCAATATAACATATTAAAATATGTAGAGCCTTCCAAAGTGTCTTTTTTGAAATCAATAGCAATCTTTTGTGGGTCTTTTTTTATATCATTTAAAGCCAATTACCACTATTTCATTTCTACACCACCTTGGTAAAGTGAACTATACTATTAATATTTTCCCAAAATTAATAGTTGCATCAATAACTAATATAAAACTTTCTTTCTCCATAATTCAAAAAATTACAGTGGTTTTTATCAAAAATCACTATAAATAATGCATTTAAATTTTTTTGTTTAAATCGACTATTGGCCTTTATCCCATTATCCCATTTTTACATATCCCTATATGTAAAAAGTCTACCTTATTTTCTAACCCAATATTAAAATTAGAATCTCATCATTTTAA
>NW_011888875.1:2945134-2957359 GCF_000151845.1 Pteropus vampyrus
AGCAATCTTTTGTGGGTCTTTTTTTATATCATTTAAAGCCAATTACCACTATTTCATTTCTACACCACCTTGGTAAAGTGAACTATACTATTAATATTTGCCCAAAATTAATAGTTGCATCAATAACTAATATAAAACTTTCTGTCTCCATAATTCAAAAAATTACAGTGGTTTTTATCAAAAATCAGTATAAATAATGCATTTAAATTTTTTTGTTTAAATCGACTATTGGCCTTTTTCCCATTATCCCATTTTTACATATCCCTATATGTAAAAAGTCTACCTTATTTTCTAACCCAATATTAAAATTAGAATCTCATCATTTTAAAGACTTCAGTAGATGAAGATAATGTCTTTTCTTTTTTTCTTTCTAATGAATATAAATGGAAAAAGTAACAAAAATATCATGGTTGAGAATTTTATGTGTTTAAGCGACAAATTTGAGAATTATAATTATAATCAGAAACGTCTTTAATAACAATTTATGTATATTTACTGTGTATACAACTGGCTTCCTAAATCACACACACTTGCTGTGCGTACAGGATCTTCAAGTTTGCAGTGATACAGGGAGCCCTGTTTTCAACATTCTAACTTTAGCATCTCTGCATTATTAAACAGCATTTCATGGTTTTAAATATGCAATAACCCAAACTTAGAATTATTCTTCTGCCCTTATTTTTAAAAAGTTTTTCTTAATATAGCTCTAAACTCTCCTGTATTAAGTGTCCAGAAATTGTAAGACAAGGATGATATGAACACAGCCAAACAGTACTGATCACAGCACAAAGTTCGAACCACTACAAATTATTAACAAGGTCTTACTGGGGGCTGGGATACCCAACCTCTATCTTTTTCTCTCTAAGATGTTTTTCAGGAGTCAAATGAATGACTTACTTTTCCCTATGATTGTACTCATAAGAAGAAATCTTATTGAAAAAAATGATAAATCTGGTATTATACATTTCCATATAGAAACTAATGATTTGAGAGTTTGTTTTTTATTTATTTATACAGTGGATAAAGTTTAATCAAAGTTTAATACATACCAATTTAGAAGGATACACATAATCTTAGTTATAATTATCAATATGGCTGATCTTAAATTGTCTTAGTTATAATTATCAATATGGCTGATCTTAAACTGATATGACTGGATCAGTTCTCCTTCATTACTTTCATCTTATTCTGTGAATCCTCTAGTTTTCCAAGACAAATCCTAGGGATTCAATGTTGACTCCATTCCCCTCTTCTATTATATGCACCAATTTATTATTACACACATGCAAACACGCACACACACGCCACCCCACTCAATCACCAAGCAATAGACCCAGGAAAACGTACTAATTCCCTTGATGCAGGTAATGACTATAGATGACACAAGTCCCCACACAGACCTGCACAGGGTAGGAGACATCGCAGCCTTCTCGCTAGGGGTGGAAAATTCCACTGGGCTCCTAGTCCCTAGATGATCAACCTAGATGATTCTTTACTTTCTGGACACTTCCTAATGTGCTGGGGATGACTCTCTGTGAGTCTGGTTCCCGACTCACAGCCTGAGGGCGTTCCTGAATGCGCGTTAGGAAAGTGATATCACAGTCAATCTGCAAGGACAAATTTTGCAGCAAACTCGGGCTCTACCTGTATCTAAAGCTTTTTCTGTAAGTGTCAACTTCATCTTCTAAATAGATTACTTTCTCCCACTGCACTCGCTGCATCTCTCTCCCCCTCCACCACCGCCACTTAGGAATATTATTAAAGATTCTCCTAACGTTTTGACGTGGCCGATACGACATGGCTGTGTAACTATCTAGAGAAAAATCTAATTTGTTCAGAAGCTGCTATAAAATTTTAGCCCCCAGCCCCTCTTTAGGGTAGACTGGCTTGACTACATGAATGCTCTGATAAGCTGGCGTCATGAGGTCTGAAGGTGTACTTGTATGAACCTGGTCTACACCAGCAGGAGAGAGAGGAGAGGACCTGGGGTGAGGACAGGGGATCACTGGGGTGAGACGTTGTTAGAAGAATCTTAATGAGTTTTATTACAATTTATCCCATATGGTTTGATACTTAAATATCCTACCCCATTTCCCGTAGGAGATATTGCAGATAATTACATTTTGATACAGCAGCCTTCAAGGAAAAGGTCAAAGGAAGATGCGACATTGCAAAAAAACAAAAACAAAACAAAACAAAAACAGGTTTTTTTCAACAACATGCATTTGGTCTTCCATTGAACGATGAGTATCTATACTGCTACAGGAAAAAAAAAAAAATGCCACCAATATACCGACATATATGTATGCAGCCTTTCAATGGCCACATTAGTGATTTTCAACTAGGGAGCTTTTGCTCCCCAAGGGACATTTGCCAGTGTCTGGGACAATTTTTGATTGTCACGACTGGGGGGCAGGGATAACTGGAATCTGAGTAGAGAGCAGGGATGCTGCTAAACCTCATGCAATGCACAGATCAGTCCTCCATGACTAAGAATTACTCAGGTAATGCAAAGCTAGAAAATTCCATCTTCCCTTTTACTTCTGTACCATCACTCAGAGACGTCGGTGGCTGTACAAAAGAGTTCAAACTATAGACAATGACTCTAATAAGACATGTTTGGGGTGGATGGTTACTAGCTTAATATATGTGGGAAGATAAAGAGATGGGAGCGTTATAATTGCCAAAATGGTCCCATTTGCATCAAGCAAACCTGCCCAAGGACCATGAAATTTATAAGTCAAGAGTATCTTTGCTGACCAAATATGTCAACCTTACAGAAATTATTAAAAGTTTAGGAATTATTTTACTTTATGATGAGTTTTGCAATAATAAACATTTCATTTCTCAGTCTGAAAGGGCAAAGCCTCAACTAAATGTTTCTATTACTGTCATTAAGATGAATGAAGGAAACAAAACAGAAAGTGGGGTTTCCTAACCTAACAACCTAAATAGTTTTCAAATGTCCCCTTTTATTTTAATTTGTGCTGCAGTTCATATATATTTTTCCTTACTTAGCTATTCTTCTCTAAAATATCCTCACCAATTCTAAATAATATTTTTAAATTGTTCATAGCAAGTCATAAAATATGCAATTATATCTGAGATTTTTCTCATGAATAGCAACTTTCACATACTTTGAATCCACTTCACATAATGAAAAGGTTAAAATATCCACTTTATCTTAATATGATGGGTAGGAATCCTATCTATATGATATAGCAGCTCTTTTTCTGCTTTCCTTCTTGTCAATTTCATTTTTTTCTAACACCGTAAAATATTTCATTCCTTTTTTTCTTCCTTTAACCTTTTCTCTACCCCTGTGTCTGTTCTTCCCTCTCCTCCTTGTTTTCTTCATTCCATTCTTTAGTAAATATTTATCGAACACCTACTCATTCCTGGGCACTGTGTTAGACAAAGGTATGACACTCAGTGGCCTTTCGTTGTGGGACTAAAGTCTACTACAGGAGGTTCCGTCACACTTATCATTGATACCTTTAGACCATGAGTCAATGAGATGTCTACGCCTTGCAGTCCCCTCCAAATCAACTACAAAAAGAACAATCATTTTAATTCTTCTATTGAAAGTTGGTTGGATGGAAACACTATAGGATATGAGCTTCCTGAAATGTAGTTCCGAATCTTAAAATATCGCCCACCGTTTTGTAATTACCCTTATGATACACGATGACCACCCCCATGTGACAGTGGCCCAGGACATCAGCACCTGTATGAAGACAACGATTCATAAATTTACCTCAACACTATATATTGTTATTGACCAACTAGACTACTTAGTCCCTTAAGGTCATTTACTTTTTTGGTTCTCCATTGCCTTCCACAGCTAAGCCTCTGCTGGAGTGACAAAAGTCTATCAGTTATGGTATCATAACTGATGGTACCACTCCACCAACTTTTTGCCTCCACTCCACCAACTTAAAATTAGTTGAGAAAATGAACACATGGAACTGAAGTATCATCTAATTTTTCTCATCAGTATTAGCAAACTCTCAGCTTCAATTCAGCCAATGCTCTGGCATCGTTATCTGTCACAATGTGTGTATTTACAAATCACTGGCCTGAGCACATCAGGGAAATAGCCTAGTTCACTAGGAACAAAGATCCAAAAGAAAAAAATAAGCATGAAATGGATTTATAGTCTGAGTATGAAGGAGTTAAGGCCATGATACGAGTTATAAAGACCCTTCATTCCTCGATAAAGAGAACATGTTTTGTACCATAAACAAAGAGAAAATTAAGCAGTAGAGTGAATGTACTACAATTACAGTTCAATAATAGTATAGACATTGTCTGAAGGAAAGTTAGCATTGAGACTGAGGAAAAAGTTAAGAAGATACTGTGGTAGTCTAGACATGACATCTAACAACTTTGTTAGGGTATAGTGTTCAATAAATATCTGATAGATAGCTGACGATAAATTAGGAACATGAAGAGGACAAGAGAAGAATTGGGAATATAATCTGCTTCCATCTTTGCCACCTAGCCGATGGACATGTCATCAATTCAGAAGAGAACTTGAGACTTGAGAATCAAGATCACTATCTCTGTCAAAATGGCTTAGCCACTTGTTCCATGAAACTCTTGGTCAGGTGTATAAAGCTATATAATTCATAAACTTTTTCACTGTTTGCTTTATAAATTTTGAAAAATTAATTTATAGAGGGAGTTCTTCATCTGAGCCAGCAGCTCTCCTTTTTGGACAATAGATCATTCACATGGGCAAAGGGCTTGCTTATCAGACAAGTTTCTGTGTCATGGTTCACTTTAATCTCTCTCTCTCCATCCTTATCCATCAATCCCAAATGATCACATCATTACCTCTGTCCATTCCCAATCAGTTTCCCACCTTTCAATCAATAGCAACATCTTCCCCTGAACTCTCCAATCTGAGACTATATTGGGATTCTACTAAAGTAGTATTCGCCATCACAGAATTAGTTCTAATGAACAGCTTTGCTTGGCCAAAGGTTTTCTTGGTTGTTTGTTGACAGTTAACACATAGAGAAGAGTACTAATGCTGAACCCGATAATTACAGGTTTGAGCACATTGATTTTTAAGGGCCTATTAAATAATTCAGCCGACACTCCCAAATATTAATTGGAAATATGGATCCTTTGCAAAGATAATTTAATTTTAGCAAAAATTCAGATAATAATAGCTAACCATTACTGAGAAATTACTGTCTCCCAGGCATTGTTATTAGTTTTTTACATGTATTTATATTCAGAACAATCCTTTAAGGCCGGCATAACTACCCCTGTTTTACAGATGAGGAAACTGAGGCACAGAGGGAAATGATTTGTCTGAAGACACGAGGCTAGTTCACACTTTTCACAACTCTACCATACTGTCTGTTTCTGACTGATTTACTTTTTCTCTTTTATTTCAAAACAGTCTACCTTCTCACACATATATCATAGTATGTGCCTACTAGCGTCCCAGATGTCACCATTATAGTATCTTGTATTTGTGCACCTTCAGAGACATTTTAAAATCAGTTTTAGTGATTGATTCCCACAACATTTTTAAATACTAAAGATGCTTATATTCATTTGCACTGGTGCAATTTAAAAAGATGCATTTGACCATTTTTTTAAAAACCTACAAATAATCTGTTTCCCCCCCTACCCCCCCCCAATTTCCAGAAGAGAAAAAAAAATTTAATTTATGCCTAGCATCATCTAGCTTATGCCTGGCAGATGTTGAATGGAAACTTCTTATGTTTTCACACCTAAACATATACACTCTAAAGCAACAGAAAGCATCTATCCCCTTAAAATTTTCGGACTGCATTTATTTCTATCAGTGGCATTATTTTAAATGGATTTAGGGGTGGAAAAAAAAACATCAATTATCAAGAAATTATAGCTAAGAACAATAAACATTTAATCTGATCATTAAGCGGATCACTTTTGTGAACTTTGTCTACAAGATCTCCATTCTGACTACAAATGCTCTCCAGCCTGCATTCTAGACATAAGCTTTCACGGCCATGCTTTTTGTGTCCGATATAACTCTGGTCAGCAAAGACAGTTGGCCCTGATCCACTGTGGGGCCTTGATACTCAAAACTGTGGTCTCTGAATGAGTAGCAGCGGTCTTACCTGGGAGTTTGTTGGAACTGAAGAGTCTTCAGGCTCATTCCAGACTTACTGAACCCGAGATGTGATCCCCCAGCTATTTCTACACAGAAATTTTGAGAAGTACAGCCATCGACATAAATGTAGGTAAAAATCCTTTTCCTCCTTCAAATATCTGATGTGTTAGTATCTTTCTACCTCACCCAGCAATAAGTAACGGTGATCTCATGCAGCCACGTCATTTTAGAGATCATTTATCTGGGTAGGAGTAATTGAGAGTAAGCTACAGTTCTTTGTTAAAAACAGAATTTATGTTTCTGAAAATTTTATACAAAATTATATTGTCCAAAGTCATCCCTAAGTTTTTGCATTTTATTAACCCACTGACCATAATCTGCTTTCAAAAATTCCTGTATTCTATTCAGTATGAAAACATTCTCTTGTATCATTATTAAGTTTGACATTTGAATTTAAAATGTCAATAAATTCAGAGACGGAGCACCCATGAGCATGATCAGAACATGCTCTTCATTTTATTTAAAAGTAATGAGAACATTGTGACTTTGAGGTTCTGCTAACATTTTGTAAAACACAGATAAGAACCTCGAAGGGCAATAATACACTGAAAAAAATGATGCGAGTGTTGACAGTTTTGTCTCATGGCTACTGTCTGCATCATGACCACATGATGCCTACAAAATCAAGAGTGCAAATATTTTTCTAGTTATGAAAAAACTAAATGGCAGACATTAAGTATATATGTACCATCTTTGAAAAGCAAACAGATTAATTTCATCAATATATAATAATGAAAGAGTTACATACTAATACGATTATCTTTTTTCTAAACATAGCACGTTGATAATGATCTTCACTAAAATCCATCTTGCTGTGTCTCCATGGAAATCAATTTAATTATGTTGTCTTTTACCTGACTTAGACTTTTGTCATTCAATTCTATTCCCTTGAATCGATATGGCTCCAAATTATCATTCTTATTCTGTTTGCTTGCTTTAGGTCATTGTGTAATTTCTTTCCCGATTTTAAAAAAGAATTAGACTAACGACACCTCAAGGCAATGCCTTTTTCCTAACTTTTCTAAAATGCTTCCCAAAATAAGTGTTTTTAACAGTTTTATATTCAAAGCACCTATTCCCAGTTACTGATGCCAGCAAACGTCTCAGTGCTTAGACTACTTATCATTATAATGCTTATGAGTGTTTTGCATTGATACCCTTTTCATCTGCAGAGTTTTAGGTGCTTTATAACCACCACCTAAGCTCAAGTCAGAGACTCCCACTGAGATCAAGCGTAAGCTGAAGAATGATGTCTACCAGCAATCAAGAAGGATTTAAGGGAGGAAAAACAAACTGCCAAGCTCTTGACAAGGTTAACTCCTGCTCCCTCTACTATCTGATTATTGATGTTCAAATCCACAGGTGGTCAGGACTGCATGGCGTTTTATCCTAGAATGACAAACTCTTATGTTTAAGAAGCTACTGTTGTTCTGACTTAAGACACAGACCTCAGTTAAATGGGGACTATTTCTGGCTTGATACACAACGCTATACTTTATTCCAAATATTTTAAGTAAATATGATTTGATTCCATCAGGAGTCACAAAGTCTTCATATATGAGATAAAATAAAGCCAGCTTTTTAAAAATTTAATTTTGTTTATGCTAAATATGGAGAAAACAAACTAAATAAATATAAAAATCACCCTAACAGCATCAACAAGAAATAATCATTGCTAATATGTTTGTGTGACATTTTATAGATGAGTCTACATACATTAGTATTTATTCATTTTTCACATAAGTTAAAATAAACTGTATGGTTTTGAGCCTGGTTTTTGGTTCCCCGAATACATTAACGATGCTGTTAACAACTGGCTTCTCCATGTATTGACCACCTTCTTCCTTTTTTATCTAACTTGAGGTCCATCATATATTTATTATTGAAACCAACTCTTTTAAAAGTTATCCTGTATAGGCTAATAATGGCCCTCATCGTGATAAGGTCCAAATCCCTGGAAATGTTACCTTATTTGGGGAAAGGATCTTTGCCAATGAAATTAATCCTGAGCTGGAGAATTTATCCCGGATTATCCACGTGGATGCTAAATGCAATAGCTGGTATTTTTCCAAGAGAAAGGTAGAAGGAGATTTGACACTCAGAGAGGAGAAGGAGATGCGAAAGGCAGAGATCAGAAGGATGCAACCACCAGCCAAGGAAAGCCTGGAGCCACTGGAACCTGGAATAAGCATGAGAAATCTTCCCCACAGAGCCTCTGAAGGGAGGGTGAACTTGCCAACAGCTAGATTTCAGCTTAGCAAAACTGATATGAGACTTCTGAACTCTAGAACTATGAGAGAATAAGTTTGTATTGTGTTAAGCCACCAAGTTGTGGTAATTTGTTACAGCAGCCACAGAAAACTACTGCATAGCTCCGACATATTTTCTTTTCTTCTTCCATTATTTGCACATTCAAAAATCCAGTCTTTAGTGACCCGACCACCTATATACTACAGGCAGGCCGTTGCTGGAGAAAGCTTGAAGCAGAACGGCTTGGTGTCCCTACACTATGCTGTCCGACCACCGTGAACCTTCCATGTTCCCTGACCATGCCATTTTCCCCCCACACCACCGCATCGCCCGCAGGCTGCTGGAGGAGCTTTCATCCTTAACACTCTCCTTGTTTTACATTGCGTTCTCTCTTGTTACAACGCGGTCTATTCGTCAACTCTAAAGCAGAAAGGCTTGCAAATAAAAAATGGCATGCGATCTTCAATTCCTCATTCGCTACGAAGTCCCCTTCCTATATCGATCTTACTTCTATTTCTTCTATTTCGTTGATATTTCTATTGAAAATGACCAGCCAATGGCATCTATATTATATCCAAAGACAATTTAAAGATTTCATCCAAGCAATGTGGAAATAATTTCTCAGAAATTCCGAATATCTTTGGCTTAAGTTGAATGAAAAAAAAAGCTAAATCTAGAGAATATACTGTTTCTTTGATTGTTTGTTCTATTTTCCAGGAAACTTGCAAAAAATTTGAAAAAAAAATAGTGCAACTGCTTTTGAAACGACTACACGTTGTCTTCAGTATTTCACGTTATTTAGAGAGGAAGGATAAGAAATACATCTTGTATCTGTAGTGTACAAGTTATAAAATAATATTTAAGTGTAACCTATTGTTTCATGTTGCCATGAAATTAAGTTCCTGTTTCAGCCTTTTAACTAAATGAGACAAAGACACTATCTGTAATATTACAACACTTATTTTTTTTTAATAATTCAAAGGTCTATGTATTGTCTTAAACCTTAAAATACCAGTGTTTGCTTTAAAGAACTTGTTCACTAGAATATTTATTTAACTGTGGGTTTTTTGCTTAATGTTATTGCCACATAGGTCACAGGAAATGAACTTTTTGTATACCGTCCTTGCAATAATTAAACTGTAACCATGACTTGAGAGAGCTAAGTACAGGTAAATCAAATCACATAAAAGGCATAATATAGAGTCTTAAAATAGATCTAAGGCTATTGTTATTGGAAACGTATTATTTCATGAGCTAATTAGTGAATCCATCAAAGTCCTTTAAAGCGCTATGCACGCAGTTCACACACTCTTGGTTGCTCTTGTCAAAAGGGTAAAACTACGTAGAGAGTGAATGAAAAGTCAATAATTCAGAGCTTACTAAGGGAGTTGGCTACCAACCATTTCCTTCAGGTGGCTATCTAAAGAATGTGAAAGAAGAGTGAGTGTTTGAGAGTAAAAGGAGAAAGCTTAAGACAAGCTGTGATTGCTGTGTGTCTCTTTAGGCTAAAACGATCTATTAGGGTTGAATTTTCGGAAAACAAGGAGGGTTCAGATTGACTTTCGAGTACATCAGGCACGTATTATAGGTTCACTCTCGATAGGTGCATTAGTGGGGCTTTTTCGGGCTGCAGAGGGTAATACGGGTTTTCCTGTTTCAACTAAAAGAATATCTGGGGTCCAAGTCTCACGTAAGCAGTCCTACATTCTGATATCCCATCCTTATTTTCCTCTTATTTCTCAGGTCAAGATTATCTATAAAAGGAAATAATTTTCCTGCTTCTACTAATTTCCCCAATTTCCAAATTTGGGCTGGCTTGGGGATTAATCCTGTTTTTCATTTATTTCCCTCTATAACGTCACACTTTGAGATTTTATTTATTGCCTTTGCTCTAAATAACCCTTGCGTATCCAGCTCCAACGAAGCACCCTCTTGCGAAATCCAGCTCCAACTGCTTATGCAGCATCTGCATGTCAGGTGCATAAATATCCTCTGTATAGCTATAGGTCAAAACCGCCACTGGCTCCTTCACCAGCCCTTCCCAGGTAAGCCAATGAAACCACCATGTTACAGAATAGTTTTAAATTTACAGAAAACAGAGACTTACTGTATATATTCCTCCCCACCCCATACATATTTCCTATTGTAATAAATGTATTACATTAATGCAAGTTATCAACTTGCAACTTGCAACTTGCAAGTTGATAACTCGCATTAATGTAATACATTTATTACAACTCATGAATCGATATCAATACATAATTGTTAACTGAAGTCCATCTTTTACATTAAGGTTCACTCTTTTTTATGGGATACATAATGTTGTCTATCCACCGTTACTATATCATACAGAGTAGTTTCGTGAACTATTAAAGAAAACATATTTTACTCATGAACTGTTAAAGGGTTAAAAGAGGTTAAAAATATATTTTACTCATGACCTCTTGCACTAGGGGGAAAACACCTCAATATATAACTAGGCTCAATTCTGAGCACAGCATGGACAAGTGGGGTTTTAAGCAAGAAGCAGGGCCAATGGATGGAAAATGACCAAGAGGAAACCGCAGAGGCCAGGAGGGATTCTGGCTAAACCAACCTGACAATCCAGGAAGACCTTATTTTATTGCGACTCATAGACACTGTGAAGGTTTGCGACAGCCCTGCATTGAACTAGTCTATTGGCACCATTTTTCCAACAGCGTTTGCGTGGAGCTGGTTTGTCTGGAACTGTTTTCCAAATGCCCTCCCCGGTAAGATTCCAGGCTGAAGCTGGTTAAAAGAGGATTTGCATAACATTCACAATTAGGAGGTGAAACAGGGACTGTCTGTTGAAATCTGACGTGGCAGATGCAGAGGTGCCAGCAGGCTCCTTCCTGCTTGTTCTCGCTCTCGCCCACAGCGTGCCCGTTTCTGATTCCCGACTCGCCCTGCGGACCAGCTGTGACAGCCAACCCAGAGCCAGAACTTCAGGTACAGACAGGCAGCGGAGTTAGCCTGACAACTGCCTACTGACTTCTCAACCAGCGACCTTTATGCAGTTCCACTCTGGTGCTCTACATCAGTGGCTTTTCAATATGACTATTTTATAACTCCTCTGACTTCCCAAGTTCTGCTTTTAATCTTTTCTTCCCCAGCCTCTCCAATAATTGTGTGAGATTCAATTAATATAATAAGCCCACGAGCCCACTTCTAAACTATATACATTTGTCATGATTCTTTAATCTGTTCAGAAAGAGTGTCCTGGTCTTATAGCTGAGAAATAAATATCTATAACGATCATCCCTGTTTCTTCGACATTGGTCTGATGCATTAGAATAACAAAGCAAAATAACCGTCATTTAACAAGAAAAACTGAGTGATAGATAATTTTAAGAGATCTAAGTCATAGCCACCCCTCCATATTTAGTCTTTTGAAATTGAACCAGAGTAACAAACTGATTATTGAAATAAACAACCTAATAATTCTAATTTAAAGTTGCTTTTCTATTATCCATGTCAATGTTACTTATAAGGCCAATCAAATTATCATTTAAATATTAAAAAGTGTCAGTAAATGTATTTTATTCCACAGAGATCTTCACCTTTATTTTTTTTCTCTCTTTATCATCCTATTTCACCTAGAGGAGTGTCTTGTATGTGGAATATTTGTGTACAGAGTCCAGTTTATTCTCAGTAACCTTACTGAAAAGTATCTAACTCACTTAAAACAATGGCGGTGAAAACTTAATTTAGCATTCAAATGGTAAAGGACTGATTACATTAATGACCCAACCGAATAGTTTCCTTGTACCTTTTTT
>NW_011888875.1:2959994-2975473 GCF_000151845.1 Pteropus vampyrus
CATGAAATAAAATGCGCACATCATTACAACGCCTCGCTTAAATATGTACCAGGGAGATAATTCTGCTGAATAGCCAGAGTTATCATTGTCCCAACAACGTAACACTTCTCTAGTCATTGTAAGACTTCATTTTTTTCCTTTTCTGATTACATGAGTTAGTGTTAATTTCTATACAAATACAGGGATTTCTTTCACTATAAGCAAGGAATTGCAAATTGGTTCAAAGTACAACTGGGCATGTCAAACTTTTGTGAAATCATTAGAATAAAAATAGCTTTTGACATTATAGATAAATTACTTATATTTTACTGGTATTTAAATAATGTAACATGATTATAATGAAATTTATTTTTTATTTTACTAGAAAAGCATAAACAATAAGAATTTAGCTGGGAAGATATTAATAGAACTTAGTGATTTATCAAATATTTTTAAAATGTGATAGATTTATAACTAATATTACATGCACATATGTGACATCTCAATTGCATGCTATGTTTATGGTAATTATTTTCTTTCCCTTAATTGTCATAAAATGCTAATTCATTATAGAAATAAGTATAAATCTAACATTTTATTTTAATAACTAAAATAATGAGAATGGAAAGTAGTAGCAGAACCGAGAGGTCCAGAAATTTTTTTGAGAAAAATTGCTAATTTATAGGTTTATTTACTACAGAGTGTCAAGTGTTCACTCACATTTGATATAACTATTTTCAAGTGTAATTGCATGTAAGTACACGATTGACTACGGTGAACAACTTAGTCTAAATATTTCTTTTTAAATTATTGTTAGTTTTTGAAGTTACATGGACAAAAATGACATTTTAGTCACTATATCTACAAATTCAGAGCCTGCAACATTATTTCCACTGTCTAAAATACATTTGTGATGATGTTCCAAAGTACCCAGTTGATTAAAGGGGCCATTGTGATATAACAAAAAGAACCCTTCGAGAGTTGAAGGAAGGGTTTTGTCCTATGTTTACCCACTAATAACCTATGAGACTCTGGGAAATCGAAGGAAACGCGCTCTGCAACTTTTTATGTTTCAGTAAAAATAGGAAATTTGACTAAATTATCCCTAAGGCCTATCTAAATTTAAAAGTTGAAGCTGCATCACTCTTTGCTACTCATGAAAATAAAGTACGCATTTCACCGCACTCTGGATCAAGGCCATCTGAGAAGCAAGGGTCCACATCAATCTGGTTTTCTGCAAAATCTCCAACACCCAACTCAGTGCCTAATTCAGCACAGGTGAATCCCTCCATTTGCTGAGTAAATCCCAGGTGAATCCCACAATTTGCTGAGCAAATGAACGAGTGAATGAATGGATGAATGAATACCTTTGCCTTATGGTTATAATTTTCTTGTGAAACTATCTGGACTGGTAGTTTTTTCATAGTTTAATATTGCTCTATTTTTGCTATTATCAGAGTGCTTGCTGTGCAAGAATAATGAATAAAAACTTTACCATTCATTTAGTTTTCTTTGCTAATCTGATGTGGATAACCTTGACTTGCCTGATTTTTATGAACGAGCTTTAAAATTCCAAGAAAAAAAATGTATTCTTAGAAAATAGAAAAATTATTTAAAATTATAGAAAATATGGAACATTTGTCCCCAGTAGAGCGACTTAGAAAATTGAGAACAACACCCCTGCTAATAAGAACCAGAGGCAAAGCATAAACAGCAGTAGGACTTTACCAGGCTAGAAAGCATTACCAGGCCAACATCTGGCAGTAGATGGAAATCCTAAAAACAACAAAAAAATCACTTTTCAATTCTGAAATGGTTAGCTGAGACCCTATGAAGCTAAGCAGCATGATTGAGAGTCTTTAGGATCAGGAAGCTAGAAGTTGAAATTCAGAGCCATCTCTGCCTTTTAGGTGGGGGCCCTAAAAACTGCACCCAAGAAGTAAGGATGAACCATCTCTCCTCCCAAACTCAAATCTCAGTTCCTGAAATTGAGGTTAGAAGGCAACACACTGGTACTTTCCCTGTGATATGCTTGACAGAAGCAAAAAGAAATCGCCTCTGGAAGTTAATGCTATCCTAAGCCTCCAAATAATTCTTAAAACAATTGTATCAAATGCAATGCTTGGCTCCAAATAACAGAAGAACCAAGCCAGCAGCAATTTCTTCTTTGTTTCTTTGTTTTTTAGACAAGGTCTTTCTATCTTGCTAGCAATATTTACTTCCATATAAATTCCTCAAGGAGCAAAAATTCCTAAGTCTTATTTTGTCGCCTACTCCTTTGTAAGTATTTTAATCAGAACATAAATGAATCACATAAATTCTGAGTTTGGCAACACTAGAAGTTTTCAAGAAATGTGTTGGAGCCACTCTTTAGTACATAAAAGGAGAAGCAGTATTGCCTTTCTGATATAATAGTATTTTTTGTTGCTGAAGTAAAATAACCTTGTTAAGGAAAATATTTTTCTCCAATGAATATTGACATAATCCAAATACATATAGTTGAAGGCATTCTGATCTCTAGTTCAATTTATTTATACGGATAGCTTTTAAAAATTGTGTATTAATAATTGAAGACGGTAATCCACGAACTACAATAAAATGTATGTGTCCCTAATAGTTTAACGTCACACTTGGGAGACGATTGTGTTGCTGATAGGTCTCATGTGGCTTGGCCAACATGCTCCTCCTCACTTAAGCAGAAATGTATATGGTAGCCAATAGTGAAACTTGTCTTTTCTTCTATTTCAAAAGAATTTCTAAAATATTAAATGACCAAACATTTTCCCCATTTTAGTTTTTAAAATGACATAGAAACAGAAGATAGGGTGATGTTATAGAAAAATGTTGCAGACATTAGCTGTTTAGCATCCAGTTCGGCTCTTGAACTTCAATTACATCCAGCGTCTGGTGGTTCTGATTCGGATAAGGAGAAAATGGAAGAGAAGGAAACAAAATAGAAGGCCAGGAGATGGATGGGGAGGAGGGAAAACGGTAAATTTGGGTGCAGGAGTGGACAAGACAAGAGGACAAGAAGAGGCTTTGGCTCTCAAGGCACTGAGAGGGGACTGGGGAGTGACCCCCCCCAAAAGGGGCGGAGTTAACGAAAAACCTGTGCTATCAGTAGCGAGAAGGCCTCACTGTTGTCAAGTCCAATGTGCCGAAGACTCTTTAACCCAGGGGTGACTTTCCTACAGGACTTTCAGTGACTAAGCAGCCAATAGTTGGCACTTACTCTGTGCTGGGCACTGTTCAAAGCCAAGGTCCAGCCTGTGACCGGAAGCAGGTTGGACTCAGAAAAATGTAACCATGAGAGGAGTGACTGGTCCCTGTAATCCAGCTGCCCCTTTGCCAGTCAAACCTTGTACCTGCATCCTACATAAGACAGGGATCTTTATCTTTCTCGGATTCACCTGAAATGGGCATCTTCCTCTACTTTGTACAAAGATGCTATACACCAGAGATGATCCTGCCTACGCATCTGATACCTTTAATCTTCTAAAGCAAAGATGTCGAGAATATCACTATATTAATAAATTTACACAGCACTTATAATATTAATGCAAAAAAATCTCTCGACTATGAAATGTCAGTTAACTATTAACATTCCCATTTTACAGATGGGAACATAACAATGACATAAAATCTAATCACTGTTGGTTTTCTCTCAACTCAAAATGTTCTAACTCTAGAATACAATAAGTTGATCACCAGTGATGTGATTATCAAGGATAAAAAAAAAAAGGAAAGAAAACCTGAGATATCAGTGTCCCAAGTAAAGAGAGATTCTTGTCCAACACTGATAGATTTTCGACGGCTTTAACTGATGACGTTGCAGTATGGTTAATTTACCAGCCTAACGTTGCTGGGTTACATCATCTAATCATTTTGGTAGCAATGATGCTTACGGCCACTCAGGTAACTTTCAGCAGCGAATCGTTTACATATAAAGTTAACGCCTGGCTCTTGCATTAAAACAGGCAAAGCGAGGTTTTTATCTTAGAGGTTCTTAATCAGGACACATCTCCCAGAAGCAGACGTAACACGCTGGCTTGATAAAAAGGCTTGGTAAATGTACAACGAGAAAATAGAAATCTTTTTTGCATATGATATTTATAGATTTTATTTCTTTTTACGGTTGTACTCAGATCTGACAATAAAGCTGAGAGTTGGTGAAAATCTAGCTAGCTTATGTAAATAAGTGAGACATAACTTGTCTTTAATGGAAATAGTCGCTCATCAGTTATATCTAGTAAAAAATGCATAATATCCACATTAAAATAATATTCAACGATAAAATAATAATATTTCTAACAACTTCAGTGTATTTATTTCAAGAGTCTAAATATAATGTTTCTTTTTATAGGCAGTAGTTGAGGAAACTGATGCTAAGTCACTGATATTACTTTTTTTTTTGCCCAAATTTTATCGGTTTCTCACTACTAGCATTAGTAGTTGCTATACAAACAGTGGGTGTTTTACAAGATTTGAAGTTGTCATCTGCTTTGTTTTATTTTATGCATTCATGACTGAAATTATTTGAGTTTATTTTAACTGCTTAATGATGTCATTAGAGCAACAAATGATACTGGAATTCATTAAGGTCTCGGGTGGGTAAGGTGCCCAAAAGGAAGACAACAGACTGGCAGCACTCAGGCTTCAGATGATCTCGGACGTGAGAGTTTCGTTGCCATTAATATTAAGAAATGATGCCTTTTAAATAACGAGAAATGTTGGTGAGTCCACATTTTTAAAGAAGGCTTTGAACCTCTCTGAGATACATTGTCTCTTTTCAATGTTTATGGGATTCTTGCTGGAACACCAATTGAATTAGCAAAACTTTTCCCCAACATCTGAGGGATTTTTCAGGCTGTTACTGACAGGAGATCCTTGCGCAAGCATGTGGCAGCAAACTGAGTGTCCAGTCTTCTAGAAAGAGCTACGATGTGACTAAGAGAACTTTAGCATCCTGGCAAACTAGCTTCCTGATACTGCTTTAAATTGAGTTCTGTTTTATGTTATTCAGATGAGCCTAGATAGTTAGCAATCCAGAGAAGCTTTTGAACGTTTGAGATGATAGATGCCTGACAGCTACCTGAACTAGAATAAGAAGCTCCTCCCCTGGGAGTCACCTGACTCTCTGCCCAGGTATTCACCACTTGTCAGTCAGCTGGCCAAGACCCCCACTGTCAAGCTGGAGGCTGCCTCTCACCTCAGGTTGCCATTCCGAACACTCAATACAACAAGGAAAGCATAATTTATGTAAAGTTACCCAAAAGAAGTTATAGACAGCACCAAGAGGAACTGAAATGCAAACTATGAACTTTGGGTGATCATCGTGTATCAAACAAAAATCAGGGAACATGTGAAAAAGTGAGAAAAAGCAACCTGTTTTCAAAAGAAAAGCAAGCGGCATAACTAGACCCAGAGATGAACACAAGAAAATAAGTATGATGGATATGTACATTCAATATTCGTGCATTTCACTGCATGCGATTTTTACATAAAATCTATTATGATGTATTGAGCCCTGGTTAATACTACACATGCCAACATATTCAAGAAACATTTATTGATGTTTGATGTCAGCAATATACTTTAAAATTCATTTAAAATATGTTGTGGATAGAGAGATCAATCAATGGTGTCTGGCAAAATAATAGTAAAATGTTAATTGTAGAATCGAGACAGTATATAAATTCCTTCATTTTTTAATTTGAAAATGTTTGCAATATTGGAAAACATAAATTAGATGGCATATATTGAAGAAAATTCGTATTGTACATCATATAAAAACTTTATAACTATAAGAGAAAATAGGAAAATGGCCTTATAAACTCAGGATCAGGAAAGATTTGGTAAACAAGGTAAAACATAGACTCCAAATTATAATCAATAAGTTCTTGAATTACCCCATAATTTATATTCATGTAAATTTATACTTATGTATATTATACTTATGTAAAATTTCATAATAAAGTACACTGCATTGACCAAAAAGGTGAAATATGAGTGATGAAATAAATAAACCTTAAATTTCATATCTCCCTGTAATTTCTAAATCATACTAAATTATTACCCTTGCCATCTTAAAGGATATCAAAATAAACAGGTGAAACTTTCTAGAACAGGTTTCTATTGTTCAAACTTTTAATTTCTTAGTAAATATTATCCAGAATGTGGCTATATGTCGAAATCTGTATTAATCTAAGCCATATGTAGAGAGAGATTGTAAGGTAGATGAGAAACAGTGTACTTCATACCAGCTGAAAGATATATAAGCAGGTACCGTTGAGATTTTTTCCTGTATAGACAATTTTTTTTTAACTTTATCTTTTTTAAACGGTCTACTCTTATTCGCAATGTACTCGCATCTTGTTAACGGAACAACTAAATAAAAGCACAGAATAATCAATGTCCACGTATATTTTCTGATCAGGCAGAGGAATTCTCTCCTATTTATTTTATTCTAAGCACTTCAGAAAACATAGGCAAATGTGTCTTTTTCTTCTAGCCAATAATAAACATCTCCATTTAGACATCCTAATGTAAAATATTGTTTTAAAAGAAAATTGTTTTCAGACTACAATTAATTCTAATTAGGATTATCTGCAGCAGCGGCACTGTCATATAGATTTAAAGACAATCCATGCCAAGCCTGCTACAGCTATTCCCTGAAATGACATAGGAATGCAAGTTATCATGGGAAAACCCTATTTATTAGCAATCCAAGAAAGACGTGCAGTAGCCAGAGTGTGTCTGAAATTATTCTCTATATTCGCATGGGTCCATTAAACAAATTTTAAAAACATAGAAAATATATGCAGAATATACAGAGAGACTGAAGGTGGTGGATGATTCAGTCTCTGATCCGATCAAATAGTGTAGGTTCCTGAAGATCCCACTACGGCTAAGTGTAACTGAAATGAAAGGAATTATGTAAAAGTTAAGCTTACTTTGGCATTGGTTCAAGAAAAATCACTGCATGATTCTTAATTCACTCTAACTATAGACTTAGAAGGAGATAGAATATGACTTCTAAAAAACTCAAACCAACAATAGGAGCTACAAGAGATAAGAATGTTTTAATTAAAACCAAAAGGATAAAAAGAAAGGGGAAAAACCAGTTGTGAGCGTTATTTACAGGTTCTGGACATCTCACTAATGAAACAGAAGATGCTCTAAAGGTTACTTTCGCTAATCACAACTGAAGTGAACGATGCTTCCCGATTCGGGCTTTCTTTTATTCTCCTATGTATTTTTTTTTTTTTTTTTAGTCACTTCTTTAACCTACTGAGAATAAATCTGACTTTTAAAAAAACATAATGAAAGGCTGTACTATCAGAGATACTGTGTAAACGCAGACTGTGCTTCTGGTGTTTCGGGCAACACAGAATCCAATAGAAATCCCCCAGGAGTGTGATCCATCTTCATTCTCCCTTCACATGCCATTATCAATGAAATCCCCGATTTTTCTTTCCCCTTTTCACCCGATCCTCAGGTTTTTTTCCCTGAAAAGTTCAAAGAAACCCCATGACTGAAAATACCCATTATTTATTCCAGCTCCCTGTGGGAAAGTTGGCAGTTAAGCGAAAAAGAAATCCTGTTTCTGACAGCAGAAAAGTGGAGAATCACCTCACGACTGCTCGATCTAAATGAACATGTTTCATGAGTGCATCTGGATTTCGAAAGATCAAGGTTTCCGTGTCTTAGTGAGAGAGCAGTTTATTAGAAAGGCATGGGAAATAGACGTGGGGACTGGCAAAGGGATTCTGATTCATTTGCTTGGTGGCCTCATTGGGAAGATGGCACTAGAGCGCACACTTGAAGTAGGTGGAAACATCATTTCTCCATTGTAACCTGGAGGACAAACTTTTCAGGCACAGCAAACAACCAGCGCCCACTTTTAAAGCAGAGGTATGCCTTTTAGTTTTTCAAGGACCAGAAAGGAAATCAGTGTGGCTTCGGCAGACTTAGGATGAAGAAAAGTTAGTCGAAAATGAGAACAAAACAAAATGGGAGATGTTTGAGATCAGGGGAAGAGGAATATAGGGGGATTTACAGGTGTACCATTACGAGCTCACTGGTTTTTATTCCGACGTAATAAAGAATTATCGGGGCGGGGGGGCTTTAAGTAGAAGAGTAACTTAATCTAATTTGCATTCAGAAAGAATTCCTCTGGCTCCCATGTAGAGAGCACACTGCCATGAGCGAGAGGAGGAACCAGAGTGTGCAGTTCAGAGGCGACTTGAGGACTCGGGTAGTGGGGACAATGAATGGTACGTTCCCAGTAATAGCAACAGAGGTGCCGAGAACTGGCTGGAATTTTTATTGTGCTCTGAAATTGGAGATAAGATTTGCTGCCTAGTAGAATGGATAGAGTGAGAAAGAAAAACCTACTTCCTGTAGATTTTTAGTCTGGAGTTCCCAATGACTGAGAAGAAGACACTTCACTTGGGGCAGGTCTAGAGTCCAGCTGGTCAGAATATCAGTTTTGAAAATGGGGCATCTGCTAGGGTCATTAGAAAAAAAAAGAAAAAAAAAAAAAAACAGAGAGAGCTAATAGACAGTCTCATGCATTAGTCTGGAATTCTTACAGAGCTCCACTGAAGATAAAAGTTGAAAATTCTTGGTGCTGCATAAGATCGCCAAGAAAATAAGTGTGAAGAGGAGGCTAAGGCAGAACACATCAAACCTAAGTGTTTAGAGGGAAAAGAAGATTCCAGAAACAGACTGCGAAGGAGTAATGTGAGAGGCTGGAACAAAGCCCCATGAATGCGAGTTCTGAAAGCTCAGTGAATGAACTCTGTCAAGAAAGAGGGAAAATCAACTCCACAAACAATGTTAGGTCAGGTACGATGACAGCTTGGAACTGACCACTGTAAAAACTCTTATTTCAAGCTGTATTAGTTTGAACAGTAGAGAACTCCTGGTCATAAAGTGTTTAGACTGACAAAAAGCCAGTAAATGTATGGTTCGATCTCATATTTTGTACTTTATTAATTGAAGAGTCAAATATCTTAAACCAATAAAAATACAACTTAATCACATGTCGGTGATCCATGAATTGTGAAATGAAATGCAAGTTGAAGATTATATTCATTTATGAATCTAAACTTAGAAAAAAGATCTGCCTTAACCATTTGCACTTAACACCAATAAGTTTCTTACTGGAGACTCTTAAACACTCTTAAAGACGATTCAATGCATGTTGAGAAGAATCCCAAAATCTAAACTCGCTACATGTCCTTAACAGCACATTGGACCCTATTATATTCGGTAAGAAATGTAACAAATGCTAAATACATATAATACTGTCCTCTATGTTGTTCCATTTTCAGGAAGCGTCTCTTTTGTGTCCTCTTCCAAACACGTCATTTGAAGAGAAAACTCTTTATGCTGATTAAGATGAATACAAGTTTCTATCTTCTATGCACGACTTGGAACTGAAGTTAGGCAAGCGAGGCTCTTCCATGTGGGAGATGACAGGGCTTCCACGGGCTGACAGCTGTCGTCTCAGAGCTCTCCAGCCCTTTGCCTTCGTGGAAATTATATTCCTGCCCATCCTTTTTGCTAGCTCTTACATCTTCAGGTCTGTCTTTCAAAATATTTTTAACTTACGCTGATTTTATTGAAAATATTAACCACGTAACTGATAAAATATCAGGGATACTAATGTGCTCTCTCCTCTCTCTGAATACATTTTGCCTTTGTATTATTGTTATTAACCATAAAAGATGAATCCTCTGCTTTCATATATTTTTCATCAGCAGCTTAGTTCATTCAGATTTAAAATAATAGCGTATTTAAAACTTTAAGTGTACGCTTTGATGCTAAATCGTTTAAAATTTTTGTCATTATAATGTTTAATTTGATTACTCTGACCTAGAACACTATGCAAACCTGAACACACTGAAACAGAATAATACCGTCTTATGATTCTCAAAAGTAATTAGTCCAGTGTTTACTTTCCAACTCAACAGCATGTGTTTGGGCATGTTTGGGCATGTGTGTGAGCATGTGCGTGTGTGTATATGAGTTTAAAGATGGGACAGAGAGATAAAATGAGTCATAGAAAAAATCAGTATAATGACAGAGGTCCTAAAATCTTGATTAATTTCAACTGTGTAATTTAATAATCTAGTTTGCTTTCATGCCACATTAAAACTGTGTGTTCAATGAAAGAAATAAGATGTTCTGGAACATAAGAAATAATTCATTTATTATTAATCTAGTGTCCTCAGGGGTCTAATAGGAGACATGATTTATTTATTTTTATCATTCCCTAACATTTTCTGGACAAAAGAAAAGTTGTTTCCAATGCTAAAAAGTGTTAAGCTTTTTAATAGTTTTGAATTCAGATGGAGAATTAAATTACTTCTACTTGAAGCATTAAATGATAAATAAGGTGCTGATCCTCCACAGGAAACAATAAAATGAGATACTGGAACACCTGTCTACATTTGCTTGTGAATGCCCAATATAAAACTAGAAATAAAAATACGGAGCACAATTTCAAATGTGCGGCTCAGATTCATGCTTTGTAAAACATGGCTATTTCTCTCCATTACTGCAATTGTTTATTCTCCAGTGGAAATTTGTTAGGCCAGGTCAAATTTGTTCAAATTTCCACTGTCCCACTTTCCAAAAAGAAACTTGTCCCAATCATGTGCACATTCCTTATCATCATTATTATTATAAATTACGATTTCAAAAAAATCTCATTTTTTTCTTTAACTTAAAAACTAATGACCTGTTTCTGAGTGGAGATGTTAAGTCAATGTCTTTTATTCCTATTTGGATTGTAAAGTTTTTCCTTCTAATACATAAAGAACAAAATGATTCTAGAGTTTTACGTGAAAAGAGTATAGATACCTAATACTCAAAATTAATAAAATGTGTAGACAGGAAAGTTATATTATTACTGAGGTGAAACACATGTCTTAGCTAATTTTTTAAAAATTCTCGAGACAATTAGGGCATTTATCTTGCATTAAATTTAACAAATAAAAATGTCAATATGACGTTTTGGCTATTTAAAAATCTCATTGATTTTGCTTTGGCTACAGATTTTTTTCAAAGATTTAAACTCCATAGTTTACTTACAGAATTTAAGGTTTTTTATGAGCGATGACCCAAAGGGCCAGGAAACTCCAAGATGTGAGCAGAACGGGAATAGGAGGTAGTCTGCTTCCCGCTGGGGAACCCGTGCCTAGAATCCGGAAGGTCTAGCCCTCTGAGGCAGCACCGTGGCCAGGAAGGGACCACCAGTGGCCACAGAGGACATCTTCCATCCTTTGTCCTGGGAGACCCCCGAGGTCAGAGACCGACAGGGGAGCCTCAGCCCGTTGAGAAGACAAGGATGCTAGATTATTTCACAGTCATTTTCTTGCCTGTCCAGCGACAGAAGAAGGTAATAATTATGCTATATCTTTCTCTTGTATAGTCAAGCTGTGAAAAAATCTATATTAGAGGAAAAAAACAGCTTTCTAATTCTGTTTTCCTCTAATTCATGAATCTATAATATAAATAAATAAATTATTTTAATAAGGTTTGTTAGTTTTGAATATAAAGTACATTTTATTATATACAAAAATATAAAAATATTAAAATTTAATTTTATCATCCCTGAAATAAGAAATGCTAATAATTTGATATACATCCTTTTTTATTTTTTAAAAAGTAACACCCATAGATATTTTGAATCATAGTTTATTTTAGTGTGTATGTCAAAGTTATTTGTAAACATTAGTTTAACAGGTATATGACATTTATTTAACTTTATATGGAATAATCTCATTGATAATTTCCTGGTTCTAGATAGGCAGGATTGTTCTGTTTTTAAGTTTGTTTTATTTCTGGTATAATTTTTTAGGACTGGTTTGTTTTTGCTATAATAAAAAGAAGCTGCCATAAATACAGGTGAAAAATTATCAGTCTTGGTTTTTCCTCATTATTTTATTATAGAATTAAGTTATTACTGCAGGTTCTTTATATATACACATTGGTAATTGGTTTTCAGAGAACAATCTGACCTATTTACATATGAATAACTAGAGTTTTGAAGAGGATTTTTATACTACATCCTTTCTAATATCCTGTTGATTACTGCATTTAGAAAATTTATTTTTCTAAATTTTTTAAAAAAATACATTGAGATTTGCATATGGCTTTAGCAGTATCTGTCTCCCTGTATGTTGAAAGCATGTTTTGTGAAATACGTGTTTCATTCATATATTTATTTTTATTTCTTTGTTTTGGTCACTAAAATGAAATGCATTTCATCAGTGAAATATTAGATGGCCATTTTTCACTCTATGAGAAGAACATGTCTTGACTAATGACATTTAGAAATGTGGGCATGACACAGAAATGAGTGAGTGGCGTGATTGCTATTCCTATGTTATTATAACCATGCCAGAGGAGGTAACTAAAGTGGAATCTGTGCAAAGGTCAACAGAATTTATGGGCAATGGTGTATGGTTTGATGCTCCTATGCGTCTGTGAGTTAAGAGATGCCCATATAGCTAGTAAAACATTATTGCTGGATGTGTCTATTAGGGTGTTTCTGAAAGGGACTAGCATTTAAATCAATGTATTAAGCAAAGAACATCACACTAACCAATGTAGGTGGGCATGATCCAATCTGTTGAGGGATGGAATAGAACAAAAAGGCGGAGGAAGGGTGAACTCATTCTCTCTGTTGAGCTGAGACATCCATCTTGTCCTGCCCTAACATCAGTGCTCCTGGTTCTTGGGTCTTTGGACTCAGACCAAGACTGACACCATCGGCTCCCCTGGTTCTCAGGCCTCACATTTGGACTGAATCACACCACTGACTGTCGGTTCTCCAGCTTGCAAACAGCAGATCATGGAACTTCTTAGCCTCCGTAACTGAGCATGCAAACCAATTCTTATAATAAATCTCCTCATGTACAAAAGTTGATAGATGAAAGATGAAGACAGACAGATAGACAGATGATAGATGATAGATAGATAGATAGATAGATAGATAGATAGATAGATAGATAGATAGATAGATTCAGTATCCAATGCATTCTCTGCACAGATGACTAAATTCTCGAAGTGGAAGAAAGCCCTACAGTAATCAGGGTTGGGAGCTGGTCACCCGATTAAAAGCTAACTGAAAAACGTGGAATAACTTTTATGATGCCCTAACAATATGCATTAAGTTTTTCTAAGTCGAGACCAGACTAGACATGTCACAAAAATGAAATGATCATTTAGATATGGATTTCTCTCCTACACAGGATTTTATGTATTTTTTTGAAGTACCGTGTTTAAGAGTCCAGTCTTAGAGGAATACTGCCAGAAGTTAAATGGTGGTATCTCTAAGACAAAGGAAAATGCCTAAATCCCTAAGACACCAAAGTAACACTACCCTTCAGCAGATTTTGTCCATGGTGACTTGGATAAGAAAAATTATTAGAATGGGATGCTAATACATGTGGCAGCTTACCTCTGGGAAGTCTCTGTCTAATTCGTCTTTGTGGGAGACTGGGGCTGCAGAGGAGGCCAGTACATTCTGATGTGAGGACTGCGAGCGGAGAGGTTCGGAATCCCCTCTCAGCTGTCCAAGGGACTTCTCCTTGCAACGATTCTCAGACTTCGAGGATCGGAGGGCAAATTCCCCCTCATGAAGCTGTGGCCTTCCCTGAATGCTTCTAGGAAGCAGTGGCATGGGAACAAGTCAGGTACGCAGAAAAGATGATGATGGTCAACCATATTTTGACAAGGAAGTATTCAAGACTGGAGATAGGTGAAATTTCTAGTAAGTCTCCTGGTCCCTGTTTAAGGGGCTTTTCCGAGTTACACCTGGGGAATAATTTAAAATATACTGGTAGATAGAAATGTGGGGAATGATGTTATGAAGTAGCACAAACATATTTAGTAAAATAAACACCTAGAAAAGGCAGGCCACTGAGCCTAAATTTAGGTGAAAATGCTGCAGAGATTCAGAGTAATAATACGTTTTGGCTTTTACCCTCTGCTTTCGGTAAGGGGTTACAAGAAAAGATAAACTCAGAAAAGAATGAGTCTATTTGTATGAAGCAATGAAAGTGAGTAGGGAGAGTAATTTAGGGCTTTGAAGTGTTGGAAAAACCAATTGCCTCTATACTTCAAAAGCATCGAATAAGATACAAGCAGCTTTGAGTGATACAGTCTTATTAATATTCACTCTGTGACATATATATGAGCATGCCCTTCTCACCTAAGGCCATTATTTCTAATAGCCTCAAGGTACCTGCCATTAAGTTGAGAGAAAAGCTATTGGGCCAAAGAATATGAGAAATAAAAGTTTTCGGTTCAATTACACTGTCCCTGCTTTAATATTCCATGAATAAAAGTGGGAGAGGGGATATAGTTTAAATCTTTAGTTTATAGGTCACTAGACTTGCAAGTTCCATATCTGGGACTGATGGAGAGAACTTGCATCCTTCAAAATCTTTGATTTGTGGGTAGATGTAGAAATTAGGTATAGCCACTGGGAGGAGAAAGGTGGATGAAATGGTGTTTGTCACCAGACTATGGTTATCACCAATGTCTGATCAAACAGAACTGTCTATCCTTCCTGCACACAGAGTGAGCCTACATTTCCCAGCCTCATTTGCTGTTACAATTGGGTAAATGATTCTAAGCCAATAAACAAAAGTAGAAATTATGTGAGCTACTGAGAGGTTTATCACATGACCAGGTCCCATGCGTAATTCTCCAGGTTGATTAGCCTTATGAAGAGAGGTGACCTCCAGGGCTAAGTTGGCCCACACAATGATACTGACAACTGTTAGACCTACCCAAACAGAGGTTCCATGTGGTTCAATCAAATGATGTCAAGGAGTGTACATATAGAAGGTATTTGGTTTCTAAATTGACATTTGAAAGACATCGCCCAACCATGATGTTCGATGTTGGACAGTTTTAACTTCCATTTTGTGAAGGTGCTGAGACATGAAGGTTTGTTGGCTTTGACTCCCCACTCAACCCTTCCACAACACTAACTCTGGGTTCTTTACTTTTCTTCTACTTCATATTAAAAAATAATGTCTTTTTAAAGTTCTATCTCCTAGCATTAGTTTGGGCTCAGATTTTTCCAAGACAGGACGAAATGTGCAAGAGATGTATCGGGGGAGGGGGGCCCTGCAGACTGCAAGGCAAGGTAACAACTGCGAGAAAAGGAAGGGCGGGGGAGAGACGTGGAGGGGGAGAGTGTGTGACCTCAAAACAATATGAAGAGGGCTTTGCCAGGCTGATGGGAAAACCCTGAGCCAAGGATGCCTGTAGGACGAGACCACACCTCGCCCTGATGGGCCTGCTTTAGCACCAGGACAGTGCTCAGGCATCACCTGGGAGCAGTGTGCCACCAGAAGTGTGACATTGAACGGGACGCAGTGGTTGGCTCACAGAGGCAGCCGCTGGGACCACGAGCCCATCGTGCTTCTCGCAGTGGGAAATTCGAGCAACTCCTTTTCGTGGCTGCCACC
>NW_011888875.1:2975523-2991047 GCF_000151845.1 Pteropus vampyrus
AACACTAACTCTGGGTTCTTTACTTTTCTTCTACTTCATATTAAAAAATAATGTCTTTTTAAAGTTCTATCTCCTAGCATTAGTTTGGGCTCAGATTTTTCCAAGACAGGACGAAATGTGCAAGAGATGTATCGGGGGAGGGGGGCCCTGCAGACTGCAAGGCAAGGTAACAACTGCGAGAAAAGGAAGGGCGGGGGAGAGACGTGGAGGGGGAGAGTGTGTGACCTCAAAACAATATGAAGAGGGCTTTGCCAGGCTGATGGGAAAACCCTGAGCCAAGGATGCCTGTAGGACGAGACCACACCTCGCCCTGATGGGCCTGCTTTAGCACCCGGACAGTGCTCAGGCATCACCTGGGAGCAGTGTGCCACCAGAAGTGTGACATTGAACGGGACGCAGTGGTTGGCTCACAGAGGCAGCCGCTGGGACCACGAGCCCATCGTGCTTCTCGCAGTGGGAAATTCGAGCAACTCCTTTTCGTGGCTGCCACCGTCCGTGCTTTGTGGTTCATCAGAACTCTGACTGATTCGCCCAGGAGACAAGAGGGTAAAGGGTGTGATGCGCGTTACGGAAGAACAGAAACAGCTGGAAGCACACGCATCTTCGCCCCTCCTGCCGTCTACGTGCTGATCTTAGATCTACTCAGAGACCAAAATAAGAGTTTTCTGATTTCGTTTTGCATATGTTCCTGGCTATCATGAAGGAGTGTTGGCCTTCTAGGGAAGATTCCTCTGACAGAGACAGACTCCTGTGAGAAATAAGAGATTAGACATCGACTAATGAATGGTTGGCTCTTACTGGCCATGTTAGGATTACAGTAATGCAGGTTACCCTCGAGAAAAAGAGAAATCGGATTAAGGTAGCTAGATCAATATGTGCAGTCAGCTCCACTGCTTTGGAAAGCTCCCCTCACACTTATGTTAAACTAGGGAAAATGTAAGAGATATTATTATGAAAAATGGATAAAAATACCACAATTAAGGTATACTTCATTTAAAAAAAAAAACAAAAAAAAAACTTTTCTTGCCGTATTATCTGAGCCTGAGTTAGCCAAAAGGCGCACCCCAGGGTTCAACCAGAAAGCGATGTGGATATGATTGCTGAATAAAGAGGTCCCCAAAGATAAAACAGAAATGGTAATACTGGTCACCGCTGACAGTTTCAGGAGGGCTGAATGCATGGTCTTCCTTTCTAGCGACATACAGTCCTCGTGCCATTTATATCTGAAAGTGTCTGCTCGCTGGTGCACCCCGATCCCTCTACCTCTCCACCCTGACATGAGCTTAATGAGAGAGACGATGAGGGGTATGACTCAAGTCTCTCCGTTCCAAAGCGGGACCAAGGCTATAGGCATCTCTATTGTACACTGGAGACTTTGGGGAGGGATGAGAATCAAACTGTTATGGCTCTGCTGCATACAAGCGTCTGACTCACTACCCTACCTGGCCCTCTGGAGGGAAGGACTTCGATCCGACTCGGGGAACCGGGCCAAGGTTCACAGAGAGAGAAGGTCTTGTTACATTGTAGGTAGAGAGTTCTCTGGGCCAGTTCAACATAAAGCTGTTTACCTACAGAATGCCTGTAATAAACACCATACCTATTATTTCTGATAGTACACAAAATATCTGCAGTAAATCCCCCCATCCCTGATACGGATGCCACTTACTTGAAACCTGGCCTTGTGACTTTCTCTGATTAATAGAATGTACGGAAAGTGACACTCTTGATATGGGACTTTAACTTAAAAAGGACTATACGGTGCTGCAGTGTCTGCTCCAGGACCCTTTCCCTACTGGAAAAACCACAGCTAAACTTTTCATGTGAACAACCATCTCCTTAATTACTGCCCCCGCATGCTTTACTCACCCCTCCCAGATCTCCCTGGAAAGCTCTCCTTCCTTACCGGTGTGCTGTGTGCTCGCAACTCCCTGCACGGGCCTCTGCTTCAAGGGGGCCTGGCCCCGCCCACCCAGGTGGGGTCACGAGGCTGTGTTCATGCCACCATAGTTCGCTCCATGCTCTTCTGCACGTCTGAACTATGGAATCATGCTGCCGTGAACACAGCACTTGTGAAGGAAAATGTAAACGCAGATGGGTCAGAGCTATCACAGGACGAGTATAAAATTTTGGCACAGAGGTACCAGAAAAATTTCAGCAAGGCATGATACTTAGTATGAGGTCAGTGTTTAAAGAACCCAAAGAAATGAAATGATTTTTTTTTCCCTCTTTAAAACAGGAAGAAGGACAAATAATATTTATCGTCAATGCCCCAACCAGAATTACTTTGGGTGTAACAGACAGTATGGAAAAAGATGCGGACTCCAATCAAAGCTATGTTATTTTCGGACTTATCCATGTAAATATATGAACAAATAAGAAGTCAGTTCTACAAGAGGGAGACATAACTCCCTTCAGATATTATTTTTTTCATTTAAATAGCCTACATCACATAATGTAGTATACGGTTTAACCTTTCCCTTTCTTCTCAATGTTCATAGGTTTCAAATACACTCTTTTACACCAAAATAATATTTTTAGTTCTGCATATTTCACATACATGTATTGTCATGCATCCTACGTCGGCATCTTTCTCCTTTACAACCCATCTTAAAGTGACTGAGCATAATTTACTTTCCTCAAATTACACCAATGAGTTACTGTTTTTCCTTCTCACCATATCTACATATTTCATAATTATAAGGTTCAAAACCTACAGACATAAGAAAAAAACCCCAACCTGCAATTAAGATTAAATTAGTTGTCTTATGTCACCCAGCTAATTAGTGAAACAGCCAAGATCATTTATATATCAAAAGGATAAATGTTCAAAGAAAAACCTTTTGCTATATTAAATCACACATATCATCTTAACCAAAACACAGAAAGTAATCATGTTTTATATATATAACACTTTAGAATATTAAAGTGGATGAAAATGAAGCAAACATTGATATTTTCATCTTTCGAATCTCCTTTGCAACTTACTACATACTTGAGTTTGGGTAAGAATTCTAACATTAAAATTACTTGACTTTTTTCAAAAGGAATTATCTTGCCTCCAATAAGAGGGGACAACACTAAAAGTCAGGAGGATAAATTCATTTTGTCCTTATTTAAACTATTCTTCTGGGATTTAAAAGTTCTCTCCTAAATAGTTATCGAAGTGATAGTTATTTCATTGCCAACGGTCCACTGGCTTTACTCGTTTTGTGAAAATTTCTATTCATGGAAAACCTCATCAGGTGCTGGCCATTTTCAGATGCCAGAGCATTAATTAGTTCATTACCATTAAAATCTCTTGGAACAAGTCTTTTAATTCTGTACCAAATCTTATCCTACAACTAATATCTCTGTTTTCCACAAGATGATACTTTCATCATATGAAGTACATTCCTTCCAAAAAAGATGTGACTCGAAAATTTAATTTTCAGAATGATTTAACCATTTTGGTGACTGGTGGACCACACATAACGATAGGGGCTCATTGTCAAAAAGCAAACCATGTGACTAGAGGGTTAGAACCTTCAGTCCTACCCTAGACCTCCCAGGAGGGGGACGGGGGCTAGAGGTGGAATCAATTGCCAATGGTCAGAGGTTTAGTCAATTATACTTATGTGATGAAATCTCCTCAAAACCCCAAATGACTGGGCTCTAAGGGCTTCGGGGTCAGTCGGTCAGAGCAGAGAAGCACGGAAGCTCCACACCCTTTCCCATACCTTGCCCTGTATGTCTTCCATACGGGTGTCCATCTGTATGTTTTATCATATCCTTTGATAATAAAATGGTAATGTGGTAAGTAAAATTTTTCTCTGAGTTCTGTGAGCCTGGCTAGCAAATTAATGGAACCCAAAGAAGGGTTCATGGGAATCTGTGATTTATAGCCATTTGCTAAGAAGTGCAGGTAACGACTTGGGCTTGCGACTGATGTCTGAAAGGGGGGTTGTGTGAGGAGTCTTGTGGGGCCGAATCCTTAACCTGTGGAATCTGATGCTATCTCCAGGTCCAGTGTCAGAGTTGAGTTGAACTGTAGGACACCCAGCTGGTGTCAGAGAATTGCTTGCTGGTAGTGTGGAGAAGACCCCCCCACCCCCGGCCCCACAGACACACATGGAATTGGCTCCAGGAACCTAAATGAGATCGTAACCAGAAATAAATGATGTTTTATATTACTTAAAAATGATTTCTTTAAAAAAAATACATGACTAATATTTCAGGTGGGTCTGAACCAGCCCCTTCGACTAATCCTTTGTCTCCCTAGCACAGCACACTTCCACTAACCTCTAGTAAATCCTAACTAATGTGCGTCTAATTACAGCAAGAGGCTCTCACGTTGTCTATTAATTCCTTGTCCTATTTCCTCCATCAATGAGTCTATAACGGCAAGTTTCTGGACCCAGAATAGCCGTGCCTGACCTTTCTCTTCTGTGCACAGATGCCTGAACAAAGCAGGCTGAGGCTCAGTAAATGTTAAAGGCTTTTCTCACCTGACAAAACCCTGTACACATAACTCGATTTAGCCTGAGGACCAACTTTTCATTTCTCATTCTAATATGTTGCCAAAATCAAACGCGTCCTTCTAAAAATTCCCCCTCCTCTTTCTGCTTCTTCTGCCTGAAGACAAAGCCTCTTCCTTGAACCCCAGCCTGTGGCAGGCAGCTGGCTTACGTGTGAACCCACTTACATACGCCACCTGCCTGGTGACTGGGATTCGGAAAACTCGCTGTCCCGTGTTCCCTTTTGCTAACATTGTCACACTATGTCACTACTATCGAGGAACACTACATTAATCATTTTCCTAAACTGTGGGCACCTATAAATACCCACATTTTCTAGGCAGGCCCTCTTCTGCTCATTTAAGGTTCCCTGTGACACGACAGCCACGCTGTTCTATCTGACTCCGAGATATTATTAATGAGATCTAATCACATATCTCAATACTTAAATTCATTTTTGGAGGAACTACTTATTTTGTCAAACAATGATACTGAGAAACAATTCACCTATTTAAAGTCACAATTAATTTTTTTTTAGTATATTCACAAGTGTGTGCAAACATCATCAGTCAATGTTAGAATATTTTCATTACCTCGAAACGAAACCCTGCATGCTTTAGCTTCCAACCTTCTAACCCCCAGGCGGCCCGGGTCCCTAGCAGCCACTAATCCACTTTATAAAGACCTTGGTTTTATGAGATGTTCACACCAAGGGAAGTTGGATGATGGGTATACAGAATCTCTCTTTACTACCTTTGTCACCTTCATGTAAATCTAAAATAAAAACAAATTTTAAAATACCTCGAATACAAGTCAACATACTCTTACTGTTACACTAACATATATTGTGCTTGTGTAAAACCAGACTAAGTGTTTACATATAGTAAGTGACTCTATCCTCACGACCATCTGAGTTGATATTCTTTCTCTTACAGATAAAATTTAGGCTCAGAGAGTAAGTGACTTTTCCAATGTCCTCTCCTCAAGACCAACATGAGGACTTTGTACCTCAGCTTCTGGCTTCAAAGTCCAATTCTTTTTAACCACTATACTTTTCTACTTAATCTTCTAAATGACGGGCGAGTAACTCAATACACGGAAGAAGAGAAAATGATGAAATCTGAGATAAAAATTTGAGCTGGTTTTTTTCCCAAACACGAGTTTTAAAGAACTGCAACTATTAGCTCGGAAGTGATTTTTCTCACTTAAACATAATGTCGTGCGTTAGAAATGCTGCTCATGGGTGAAAGTGGATCAAGTCGGGCCTTTGCGCCCATTGACTTCAGCTAGAAAAGGCAAACACATTACAAAACCTTGGAATTTGTCTGAAAGGGCTCGAATCCTGGCTCCATTGTCAAATGTGTCATCTTGGGAAATTCACTTAACATCTTGGTTTTCTCGGTACCTTTATCTGCACGCAGATCACAGAGCCCATTTCAGATGCCTGCAAAACTACGTTCTATGTAGTAAGTGAAGGATCAGTGCTCTGAAGACAATAGAGGAGGTAAGAGCCAGAGAGGAGGCTGGGTCAGGACAGGGCAGCTGTTGCATGCAGAGGGGCTGGGAAGGCCATACTCACAGGAACACGGGGACGGACCTGAGCAGCGTGAGGGAGTGAGTCATGAGGCCTTCTTCACAAAGAGTGATTCAGGCAGAGGGAAGATGCTCCAGGTGAGAGTGACCTAGAGTATAGAGAACTTGGAGGTCAGATGACAAGGAGCGGATTCGTCGCAGGGCGGGGGGGGGGGGCGGTGTCGGTAAGTAGAATTGCAAACCTAAACACCTCTGATGTCTGCTCAAAGATTGCTATAGCATTGCCTGAGACATACTACCCCCCACGGAATTTTCCTCTACCTCGAAATATCACAGAACATACAGTTTGCATATGCCACACAAATTAATATTTAACATATAGGATTCTGTATAGACTCTGCGTGAGTGTTCACCTTTCACCTGTAACTGAATTGTAAATTGCTTCATGGCAGGCATATAGTATGTGTGTGAGTGTGTGTGTGTGTGTGTGTGTGTGTGTGTATGCACAATTGTGTGCTTGTTTCAGATTTCATCACCTAAAGCATGTAGAAAATTATTATTTGATGCATTTAATAAATTCTCATAGACACATTACTTTAGTGTGAAAACAATGGCATTGTTTCTAATTCTTTAATCACGTGTCCTATAAAGGCCATATGTAGTTTTTGGAAATTATCTTAAATTTGTAATATGACTTATAGGTTAGAGCTGAATTGTGCATGCGTTATCATATATTATGAACTGGTTTATAGACCTGAGAGATAGTCAAAGGTCATTTTAATCTCATTTGATAAACAGGTGACCATTCTCTTTAAAGAGGCAAATGGCTTCCCAAAACTTATACTTTTAATAAGTAGTGGAGACCAGAGTTGAACCAAGGTCATCAGGCCCTTGTTTATTTTTCTCTAACTTCGTTATAAGCAAAAACGACCAAAATATTGCCAAGTAAAATTGAGGTTATAAATATTAAAAGTAATATTATGGCTCCTAAAAAAGCATAAACCACACTTCCGTTAATTGAATTGGAGTCATGCCCCAATAAATACATGCTCTTAGAGCTGTATTTGCCCAGCAGTAATAAAGACTTGTTTTAAAAGGCTGGATTTCTAAAATATCAGCACGACACAAAATGGTAGCTTTCAGAAGAACAAAATACCTAACAGCAGAAACTGCATGAACTGCTTTTTGGAAAGGTGGAAGATTCATTCCAATACCTGCCCCACAAACTGACTGGAATTCCAGTGTGGCCACTTTCAAAACTTAATATTAACTATTAAAAATTTAAAATGATTTTTGGAGAGAAAAATCTAAAAGGATGCAAGGCTGAGGAGTGGATGAGAATTCAAAAGGAGTTCCTGGCTCTTCTGCAAAACGAGAAGATGCGTCTCCCCCAGATCAGGCATTGTATGGGCAGACGGCGTAAATTCTCGTTTCTCTCATTACTCAGCTATGCACTTCCCCCTTCCCATTACCTGTAGCAAAATCCCAATCCAAGTCTGGATTCTTTTGGCCTCTCAGAACTCTACTTAGAGATTTTCTTGGCTTCATCAAGTGAATACAAAGAGAGGAAATGTCAAATATGTTCAGTATTACCAAAAAGCTATGCGGTAGGCAAATCTGCTGCCAAGAGACCTTATAACGATTTCCAAAACAAACAAGTTTTTGCCTTTTCCATGCACTTTTCGCCTTCATTAGTCTCATTATTGGAATATTTCCAACCTGGAATCACAACCTATGCACGGCGCTCATTAATAGGTCCCTGGCTTCTCTGTCAGAATTGCAAACTGGGATCATAAGCCTTTAGCTTTACAGAAATGGGTGCTTTAAATCCATTCAAATGTTGGCATCATCGGTGCCGCGTTTAATACTCAACGTGTATTATATGTGCTATATTTCCTTTAACAACAGCTTATGTCATGCAGAGCAACTCATACATACGACCCAAGGCAATAAACTGAATGTGATACATACATAAGAGCATATTGCACACGACCCCTAGTTTTAACATTTAGATGTAAGCCATATGGCATTAAATGACATGCATTTAGATTTATAAGGAATCCAGAAAAGAACTAAGGTCATGCAAAAAATAAGATGATTTTCAAGTTAGAAAACCGAAATACAATTTGTGATTTTAGAACAAATAACAACTCTTTTCTCTCTCTCTCTATTTTGTGTATTTTTTTTTTTTTTTTTTGAGCTATGATGAAAATGCCAGTACCATAGTTCAGGAGATCTGGCTAGTTCATGGGACTTGATTCATTCGACCAAAATTGTGAGAGCTCTTCTTTGAAAGTATTACTCGCTATTTTTCATATTACATGTATGTGCATGTCTCAATATAGTCCACAGCTTTGAAAACTCATGATTTTATTATCTAGTTTTATTCTTGGAAAGATTTCAAATAAATATTCTTTTTTAATTTTTATTTATTTATTTTTTTTTCCATTTTTTACACCTACAGCACCTGGTCTTCCTAGGTGGTCTCCCATGCAAGTACTAACCAGGCCCGACCCTGCTTAGCTTCCAAGATCAGATGGGATTGGGCTTGCTCAGGGTAGCATGGCCATAGACAAATAAATACTCTTATATGCTCATATTTTAAAAATCGAACACAAAAACATGAGATCTAGGGACTTACTGATTTTTATGAATGTAAGTGAGTACTGTATATTCATCTGGATGTTGTATAATTTGTAAACAAGATTTTTAAACAGTAGTATACTTCCGATGAGTTTAAATGACAAGAAGTTCTGCCATCCAATTCACCAAAACATAATAATACATACTAAATCATTGAGTCATTTTCCTCCTCTCCTGAGAGAAAAACTATATGGCGTTATTTTACATGAAAAATAAATTTCTAACTGGTGGCCTAAGATCGAATGCTCATCAGCAATTTGTTTTTTACAATTTGTTGTCCACAAACCAATACTGCTCATTGAAGCTGAGATTCTCAGGGTCTGAATACACGGTAGAAAACTTCTCCGGGTCTGTTCGAGGATATCTCTGTCAACCTTTTCTTTAATTATTTCCCTCAACTACATAATACCCACTCTATTGTCTCTGTGACTATTATAATGTATTGTGTCAAAGAGTACTTAGCAATTTGCAAAAAGATTAAAATGTTACTTTCAGTGCCCACATTCACACATGCAACCAAATTGATCACCTTCCCTCCTACGTAAAAATATGTAAAAATATGTAACAAAAAGCCAAGAACATAATAGATGTAAAAATGTCAAACCAGAACACTTGGTGAGGAATAAATAAGATTTTGCTGTACGTTTCTAGTAAACAGTAAATTATAGTTACTTTTATTATCCTGACCAATTTTAACAATCAAAATTTGAAGTCAAACTGATCATTCCTAAGGATAAATTTGACACTTTTATTTTCCAATTTTTATTTGTACCTATCCTGCTTTATTTAAAGGGCAGAGTGAGTCTACACAGGCAACATAGGCAATTGAATGAAAAGTAGGCTCTCCAGGCTCCTCTCATGTGTATACACATCAACAAAGCTACTCACTGTTATCCAGAGTAAGTTAGGCATTTCTTTATTGGTAGTGAGTCCAAAATTCTCATTTGATTAAAAATCCCTTAGAAGTTTTTCCTTTTTCTTCGAAGCCTTGATCTCCACGAAGATTTCCTAACCATGTCCATCTTCATTTCTCTCTCCTATAAACTCTAAAACAATGCTAGCAGATTCCCTGCATAATCCAGTTTCATTTCAATATAAATACTTCTCATTTTAAAAATTAAGGGTGTTAGGTGATGTCTTTCATAACTTATGTTCTCCACGGTGTCTCCACGGTGTACACGCAATGGATGCCCATAAATATCTCTGACTGAGTCACAGATATATGCTGATATACAGCTGAAATTCATATCCAAAACTTTTCTTTGCCTGTAAAACTTGATGCTCTTCTGAACGTGTAATCTGAACTTAGCCCTCTAAACCTCAATGTCATTGTAATTATTATAAAGTAGTTTATTTGTAACAGTTAATAGCTATACTTACTCATTATCTCTGAGCTCCAATACAGAAAATATTTTCACTCAAAGAAAAACCTTAAAACTCTCACTGCTACCTTTAATTTTTAATCAGGAAAGAGATCCCTCTGGGGCAATAGAAAGCGCTGCACTGATTATGTATTTTGTTATTGTGCCTGGTACAGAGGGCAAGAGCTGGATTCATTTTCAAAACAGTAAGATAAAACAAATACATTCAAGCTTGAAGCAACAATAATAATTTGCAATAAAATTAGGAGAATGTAATGGGAAGATATAAGCCTCTGGAAAACAATAAACAAAAGGTGAAGCCTATTATAAGTTACTCCCAACAAATACCGGTTAAATGCATGTTTTCTTATTAGAGGTCAGAAAAGTCCACTGTCTGACAGCTATGAAGAGGAAAGAGTGAAATAATTGGTTCCCTGACCCATGTCTATTCTTGTTCCAGTAAAAAGGCATCTATATTACAAATCAAGCTAACCTGAAGGTTTCACCTGTGGGTGTTCTCGTTCGAAAAGTGAAAGCAATTGAGTCACTATTTTGAGAACTAACAAACATGAATGTTCCCTACTGGAAAACCATGAATGTTCCTTACTGGAAAAGCAAAACACGAAATAAAATAAATAGACAAAAAGACAATTGTGCGCTATCACTGAAGCTTAAATATGCAGTTACCATGTATATGAATCTAAGTAATATTAAAGGGATTTTTATCCTTTGAGAAGTAATGTTAAGAAAAATCAATTACAATACCACCTGATTTTTTTGGTGCATAGAAAGATTGAATTGGAAGAAAATTATAAAAATTACATAACCCTGTCTTCGCTACACTAAAGGGAATTTTTACTTGACTAGAGGGTAGTAGGATTTTCCTAATTTTCAAAATTGGGACACTCAAGGCTGTTAATATTACTGCATGTATATGAGAATATGAATCACAATGAATTTTTATTAAATAACTTGGAAAACATTAAACTATTAAATTGGCAATTTTTATAATTTTAGTTGTTCTTTAAGCTAGACAAAGCTTCTTAAAATATTTTTGGTGAAATACTCTTTTGAATTTTTCCAAGATGCTGTGGTCAGATAAAATAAATTGTCATGGTTATAGCAACTTGCTATACAATTTCTAAAATCTTATTCTTAATTTCAATACACTTATCTAGTTTGGACCAGTAATAAGTATTTTTTGGACTAGAAATTGTCTATGGTCTATACCTTGAGTAGCATGAGATAGAATTATGAGAAAACTAGATGTTTTACTTTATTATTACTATTGTACATATTGATATGTTGGTTTTTTGTTTTTTGTTTTTTTCTGCTTGTTTTGTTTTGCTATGGTTTGTTTTTTGGTAATATAATATAGTACAAGAAATTTATTTTTTAGAAGACCTTCCAATAGCTCTGTCTTAGCTTTTTAAAAGAACCCAACTGGTTCCCTTATTAGAGTTTCAGTAGCCTTCAACAAGGATGGCAGAAAAGTGAAAAAAATGTGAGAAATTTTGAGGAAATAGAATGGCCATGAGGTAAAATGGAAATGGAGATGTCAAATATGATTCCTAGGTTTCAGGTTGAGGTCCTGCGTTAAATGTTTTTACCAATTTGGGGGATAGAAAGCACTAGAAGTGAAGTTGTTACGGATGTATTTAGAGGTTTCCAGATCTTTCTGGAGTCTTCACCAACCGAGTGATCTTTCCACAGATGATCAGATGGGCAATGTTCTTCTTAGATGACCTGCCTACAGCCGACCACCCCACTGACAGTTAAGTGCCTAGTGCAGGGAGTATTTCATAAATAACCACAGCTGAATTAGGGAATGATAAAAACATCCACTTATAGGTCCCTTTTAATTAGAGATGTTAAATGAAATTTGTTAACTTAAATCATCACTTGTTTCAAAAAGTATTATAAAACATGCAAGCTATTCCATGTTTTAATGTCACAGTGTACAGAGAAATACTCTCAGATGAAACCTCATTGGCTGTGGCTTGCATATTATGAAGGCATCATAAACATCCACTGAATTATTTTTTTTATGTGTGCCTGGAGGACAGTATATTGCAAAATAGACACTTCCATACCCTATTTTCCAATTATTCATATCTGTTTATTTTCTTATATTTCTTTATAATTGAACAGAACTGAAAACTTACAGTTTAATATTGTATAATAAAGGAGAAGGTAGTGAGCATGCATCATTCTCTAAGGTAAACGTCTCTAAAGTTTCTATTTTAAGAACTGATAAAGTATAATTTTCAAAATTAATAACACGGTTCTTACACAAATATAAATTAATGTGTCAAAAATTTTATTCCATTCATTAATTAATGAGAAAACTTGTCAAATGATAAGTCTGGATCCTGGGTAAATATATATAATCAGGATAAACTAAAATGAATTTACAAATGGAAACAAAACTGTTTAACGTCCTACCGGCAAAACACTATAATCATTAGACCTATCTTTTCTATAGATAGTGACTTACAAATGAAAATGTAATTTTACAGTGTCTCGGCTCTAATTAATAAGTGAATAACAAAATCAAGAACAGGTGCATTCTTCTTGATAATAAAATAATCCTAGGATGAGCCAATAAAATTGAAAGGACTTGTAGCTATTCTCTTGCTTTATTTCCAAAATTTGGTTAATTATTATGAATGGGTACACAGTTTGCTGTAAGATTTTAAGGGACACTAATTACCAATTTAATGAAGTTTTATTCTGTTCCTAGATAGCTGTTTTTTATGAATCAACAGAGATGGCCATTTGGTTTTGCTTCTTTAGTTTGTTAATAATGTGATTATTATTCTTGCAGGGCTAAAATAAATCATAATCATTATGATGTTTTGTTTTACAAATACCTTATTCTGCTCTCATTTATGACTTCTTAAGTATAAGCAAAAATTATGTCACTTTATAATTTTCATTTTAATCAAATTTTAATATTAAAGTCTTAATATTGACATTATTAACTTTAGAAAATGAGTCTTGGAGAATTATTGCTTTTCCTAATTTCAAGAGGAGATATTTTTTGATGCTTTGTTATCCATTTTTTGAAGTTTCAGTTAAACATGCCTGTAAATTATCTAGATCTTGTGTCTTAAAAGTGATGAGGCTTGAGTAGCAATCAAATCTGTCTAATGTCTAGTGGTCTAATTATGTTTAGTTTTTAATCTGAGTAATTTTTAACTATAATATTCTAGAAAATTTTCAATGTTTCTCAACTTTCTGCGTATCCTGTTCATAGTACTGACTGTCAATATGTATGTATGTGTATGGGGGGGGTGGTGCTTTTATTTCAGTCTTGATTTCATTGTATTGCAATGTTTTTCTCTAGCTTGTGTTATCTTCCTAAATGTTAATCTTTTTGTATTATTATTTCAAATGTTCAGTTTTGCAATATATCTTGATTTTTTTGTATTAATTGTACCTATTTTCATTTTTAAACTATTGGTTATTTTTCAGTTCCCATATTTCCTTTTTATTCAGCGATACCAGTCACACCTACACCAACAAAGGCCAAGAAGAGATCTAACACGTCCGCCCTGACAGGATGATTGACAGGTTGATTGGTGTCAGAGGCCACGTAGGGACCAGGACTTTCCTCCTTGCCAGGTGGTCGCCAGCCTCCTCCCTCGCAGAGGTGTCAATGGAAACCAAACAGGGAGCTTGGATTTACAGCCCCACCTGGCAGTAGCAAGACACCCTGTACCTTCCTGACAGCTCTGATGTATAAGGAGGCCCAGGGGAAACTGACGCCCGCTATCACCCGGCAGTAACAAAGGTACCCACGCATCCCTGCAGTGTTAGAAAGAGCCACCTGTGGAGCAGTAACAAGGCATGTTTTTCCCTCCAAGCTTGGGCGGTATCCATTGGGGGTCTAGAGGGGAGCCGACCTGCCTGGCAGTAATGAGCATCAACCCTCCTCAGGTGTAAACAGCAGCCAAGCTGAGAACCTAGACTCCGACCTCTGCCTTGCGGTCATAGCCAGCACCGCTAGCTACTCCGTCCCTGTGGGAGCAACATTAGAACAAGCCAGCTAATCCATTAGATTTCATAAGATGATGAATCTCACAACATCGTACGCAATATACCCAGATTTCTACGGAAAACTATTTGTTATACTAAAAAACAGGGAGGTAACAAACAGAATGGAAAAAGACAATCCATATACGCCAACACCGAAATGGCAGAGAGCTTACAATTATCTGAGAAAGATTTTAAAGCAGCCATCATAAAAATGTTTCAGTGCACAATTGCAAACACACTTGAAACAAATGAAATAACTGACAATCTCGGCAAAGAAACAGAAAGTCTTAGCAAATAAATGGAAGAATAAAAACGATAATCAAATGGAAAGTTTAGAACTGAAAAATATAATAACCAAATTAAAAAAAAAAACTTTAATGGATGGGTTCAATAATAGAATGGTGGGGACAGGGCAAAGAATCTATGAATTGGAAAAAAGAGCAATAGAAATTGTCCAATCTAAACAACAGAGAGAAAATAAACTATGGCAGGGGTGGGGAGGGTGGGGGACAGACACAAGGAACCATGGGAAAAACAAACAATCAGAAACTATCATTTGTGTTCTCAGAGCCCTAAAGAAGAGAAAGAGGACATGACTGAAAAAGTACTCAGTAAACAATGATTGAAAACTTTCTAAGTTTTGAAGTTTTACAAAATACAGAAAGCAACATACTCAAGAACTGCAGTATATCCCAATCAGAATAAACTCAAACACATACCACAACAAATCATAGTCGAACCTTTGAAAACTAGAGACAAGAAAAGATTGAAGAAGCAGGAAGACAGAAAAATTACCTCCCCAATAGTGGAAAAACAACTCAAATAACATGAGGTTTCTTATGCAAAACAACGAACACCGGAAGTAAGTGGCAGAACGTTTTTCAAGGTCTGATGGAAAAGAACTATTAACCCAGAATCTTATGCCCATAGAAAATATCCTTCAAGAATGAAAGGGAAACAGCAGGATTTCTCTCTTTCTCAAGGCAGAATAATATTCCATGATATATATACACATCTTCTTTATCTATTCATCCACTGACAGACACTTAGGTTGTTTTCATACACATTGTGAATAATGTTGAAATAAGCATGGGAGTGCAGATATCTCCTTGACATCCTGTTTTGTTTAGAATGTCATCTGATTGAAATTAATAATTAAAGAAAATGATATTTATTGAAAATAAACATGTACCTCATGTTAATTCTTGGTCAAAGATTAAAGAAAATTCCCTCCTTCAAAGCTTCAAATCAATTAATAAATCATTTATTAAATTAACAAATAAAACTCTATAATCTTAAATGATAGAACCATTCAGAACAGTACTTTTAATGTTTTCAAACTTTTTAAAGTTTTCAATATCAGATAGCATCATATAATTAAACTGAGCCTCATCAAAATAGCTTTCTTGGCCATCTGCTGGTAAAATCACTTCACTTGAATTATTAAAAATAG
>NW_011888875.1:2991097-2994165 GCF_000151845.1 Pteropus vampyrus
AAAAAAAAAACTTTAATGGATGGGTTCAATAATAGAATGGTGGGGACAGGGCAAAGAATCTATGAATTGGAAAAAAGAGCAATAGAAATTGTCCAATCTAAACAACAGAGAGAAAATAAACTATGGCAGGGGTGGGGAGGGTGGGGGACAGACACAAGGAACCATGGGAAAAACAAACAATCAGAAACTATCATTTGTGTTCTCAGAGCCCTAAAGAAGAGAAAGAGGACATGACTGAAAAAGTACTCAGTAAACAATGATTGAAAACTTTCTAAGTTTTGAAGTTTTACAAAATACAGAAAGCAACATACTCAAGAACTGCAGTATATCCCAATCAGAATAAACTCAAACACATACCACAACAAATCATAGTCGAACCTTTGAAAACTAGAGACAAGAAAAGATTGAAGAAGCAGGAAGACAGAAAAATTACCTCCCCAATAGTGGAAAAACAACTCAAATAACATGAGGTTTCTTATGCAAAACAACGAACACCGGAAGTAAGTGGCAGAACGTTTTTCAAGGTCTGATGGAAAAGAACTATTAACCCAGAATCTTATGCCCATAGAAAATATCCTTCAAGAATGAAAGGGAAACAGCAGGATTTCTCTCTTTCTCAAGGCAGAATAATATTCCATGATATATATACACATCTTCTTTATCTATTCATCCACTGACAGACACTTAGGTTGTTTTCATACACATTGTGAATAATGTTGAAATAAGCATGGGAGTGCAGATATCTCCTTGACATCCTGTTTTGTTTAGAATGTCATCTGATTGAAATTAATAATTAAAGAAAATGATATTTATTGAAAATAAACATGTACCTCATGTTAATTCTTGGTCAAAGATTAAAGAAAATTCCCTCCTTCAAAGCTTCAAATCAATTAATAAATCATTTATTAAATTAACAAATAAAACTCTATAATCTTAAATGATAGAACCATTCAGAACAGTACTTTTAATGTTTTCAAACTTTTTAAAGTTTTCAATATCAGATAGCATCATATAATTAAACTGAGCCTCATCAAAATAGCTTTCTTGGCCATCTGCTGGTAAAATCACTTCACTTGAATTATTAAAAATAGTTGTGTAGAAACACATGACACCATCTTACTGCCCCCTAGTGTTGGATATTTATCCATACCTAAGCAGAGTCAACAAAACCTGGCTGCATCTTTTGCCTTTGTTTTCCTGCTTCTTATTTTACATATGAGGTGATTGGTAGAAATGACAAGTATAAGATCTCATAACATAAATCTCAAAGCATATGAGATACATAATATATAAATTACTGGGAGAATGCCCAAGTCATGTCAAAACACGCTCTGCTAATTTCAATTTCCCTAGTGTTGAAATCATTATCACTGGGGAAATTATTTTTTTAATATACCACTGGCTTTGAAGACCAGATTGTATTGTCCAAGATTTCTGGGGCTTGGTTGTACATCTGTGATCATTTCAAAGCTTAAGGGCCACTGAATCACATCTGTCGCCAGCAACATTCTGGATACTTGGAAGAGTAGGCTCTCTGTGTTTGCATCATCCAAGAAGCAGATACCAAAATAGGCTTTGATGTGCAAGAAATTTATCAGAGAAATTTAGAAAGTACTTCGAATGCCTCCTGACATGTATTGTGTTATATAATTATTCGTTATATGAAAATATCCCATTGGTGAATATTTGAATTGCTTTTAAAGTTTCTATCATAGAGTTGTCAGAGTAAGTAAATAAAATTACAGGATGTCCAGTTAAAGTAGAACTTCAGACAAACAAAGAAGTTTTGCATTACTATATCTTAAGCAATATTTTGTCATAAATTATAAGAACTTGCAAATGTGTTTAGGCTGTCTTACTGGTAACAAAATAAACGTTACTAGGTGCAGGAATAAGATTTTTCTAGAGTCAAGCACGAGTTAGGTTTCAAAGCATACTCAGAGATAAATTTTTTTTGGATCCATCTCTCTGTATATAGTTTCTACTTTAACATATATGTATTTCTTCCATATATATCAAATTCTGTAAGTAATAAAAGTGCTGTAAATAATAAAGGCAGACACATTGTTTGCTATAGAATACACAATAACATATGTGTATCAAAGAAGCAACCCAAGACCATTTTCGTCTCTAATAGCAAACTTAAGGTTCTAATTTCATCCTTTCCACACATATGTAAAAATGAAAATTCGGAATAATCTGTTCTAATTTCAATAACTTGCAATAAAAATGTTTTTCAAAGGCTAAAACATTGACAGATGCCTATAACTTAACATGATAATTTGCCTACAGTTTAAGCATTTCATTTTATATTGAAAATCAAAGTGCTATCAGACCAGGTTTTCATATCATTCGAAATTAAGTTTCTAACTTTAGTTTTGAATTTTGAAAGATACTTACAGGTCCTCAATGCACAAGGGGAGCTAATTAGACAGTGAGAAGTGAGAACCTTTGCAAATTCTTCACTTTTGAAAACCCAGAAATATTTTAAGGAGGGCCATGGGGATTTCTTTAAAAATTTATATGAAAATTAGTCTGCATAGTGTTGGAAATGAAAGATTTACCAAAAGATAAAGGTATATCTATCCTACAGCCTGAGCCAGTGATATCGAGGCACGTAGTCTAGTTCTAAACACTTGTTTTCATCTGTGTATTTGGTTGCACGACAGATCCATGTATTTCCCTTGATTTCTGACCCTCATACTCGATGCAGTAAATATTTTCAGAGTCTGACAAAATGATACTTCAGTAGACACATATATGCTCCATCGAATGAGAGAATTGTATGTGCTTCTTTAGTGTGTAGCGTTCTGTACAGTTGTGTTTCACATGTCCACTAAATTTAGAATTGAGCTTTTTTCCCTTGATATGTAACAATAACAGTATATTTTGTTGAGGGACTAATGTACTTTCACAAATCAAGTTTATATATGTTATCCTTGAAATCTGCAAGAACAGTGTCTGGGCTTGGTACATCACTGTGACTCCAAGGTTCACGTACTTTATAAGAATTAAAGAAATGGAATAAACTCAGTGAATTGAGGATTACAAATTTCTATATATTTATT
>NW_011888875.1:2994796-2996230 GCF_000151845.1 Pteropus vampyrus
AACAGCAATGAGAGCTAGTGTCAAACTTTAGGTAATCACCATAAAGATATCATACTTAACAGGCAGAGGAACATGATCCTTGAGTTCTCTGAAGTACAGCAGATATTTTTCTTCTACCTGACAAGCAAGAGGCAATTCTCTTCTCTCAAAATGACAAAACTGTCTTTTCAACTCCTCTTATTAATACAAAGCGGAGGAGAAAGAAACTATTCCAATTGGTCACCGTAAGAATTTTGTAGAACACACACTGGAATGTGGTCACCCTTCTTGGGTTCTGGTATTACACGAGAAGATACAATAGGAAAAAAAGTAGCCTCAGACCATTAGTACAGTTACGGTTAGTTAAAAGTGTTGATACAATTATTTGTGCAAATTAGTGTAGGCAGGGAACTAGCTTTGGAAGCAGAGAAATACTGGAACATTTTATCAAATCATAAATGTGAAAGTACAAGAAAATTCAAAGGGGCCCAGGTGAGAAACTACTTCTATATAGCCACACCTGCCCGGAAGTCCCAACGAATCTCTACGTTCATGGAACCGTATGGTCTGTCAGAATACAGTGCATTCTGTTATGGGATCAGCAACTCTGGTCTCAAACTGTTGTTTTTACAAAGTTTCAAAACCCCAAAGCCACTTAGTATAGTTACTGAGAAGTATCTTAATGTGCTGGCCAATAAAGGACAAATGCAGACAGGAGTATGACAGTTGTTGAGGTGATCAGAACAGAACGTTTTCTTGCCAAGGCCAGTGGAATATCACATCCAAGATGACATCAAGGTGAAAAGTGCTGTGGCCTGTGTTATTCCTCTGAGTTGTTTTCCGGGCTTTATTTTTCTGACTTTTCCATCTATGAAAGGACTCAGCAGCATGAGTCCTACATTTTCTCTCTGCAGAATGATTTTTTCTTCCCTTAGTCCTTCTGTCCATGCTTTTGGTCAGTGAACTAGTCACAATATCTGATAGACAGTTGTATGTTAACTCAAAATATCTTAATAGGCAATGTCTTATTCATCATTTCTGATGAGGGTTTGTTTTCTGGGAAACTATCATGATTCTCATATTGAACTTTGGCTCCTATGCCCAGGTGCACCTGTCCCAGGCCCGATCAATTACATCAGAGTCCAATCTCCCTCAGTGATTCCTGGGATTTTAACAGGAAGAAATTATATGAAGAATAGTTGCAAAGCACTTAACTCAAATTATGTTTCCATTCCAATTTACCTATATACATTCAAGGATATGTACTGCAAGCCTACTACGGAGTGAAAGAGACACTGGATATTCAACAATCAGCAAAGCAACCAAAGCTCCTCCTCCATCTTGTAGCCAGTCTAGTAGGGATGAGACATACTTGACAAGCAAATAAGCAAACAATTATGAAAGGTGATGGAAGTAAACAGAGCTCAGAGGTAAAGAACGATAGGGCGTATTAGC
>NW_011888875.1:2996280-3015188 GCF_000151845.1 Pteropus vampyrus
CAATCTCCCTCAGTGATTCCTGGGATTTTAACAGGAAGAAATTATATGAAGAATAGTTGCAAAGCACTTAACTCAAATTATGTTTCCATTCCAATTTACCTATATACATTCAAGGATATGTACTGCAAGCCTACTACGGAGTGAAAGAGACACTGGATATTCAACAATCAGCAAAGCAACCAAAGCTCCTCCTCCATCTTGTAGCCAGTCTAGTAGGGATGAGACATACTTGACAAGCAAATAAGCAAACAATTATGAAAGGTGATGGAAGTAAACAGAGCTCAGAGGTAAAGAACGATAGGGCGTATTAGCGAGGCTTAGGACCGAATGCTGTATCAGAGCCCCCAAGGTAACAGTGGTTTTACCAAGAAAAAAAAAATAAAAAACTATTTATTTCTCACAGAACGTTCTAGGAGAAGGCCGGCATGGCCACACATTTTCGCAGACGAGATCCCTTCATCGTGTTATCCCACGCCGTTGCTACAGGATGTACTTCATTCGTATTTTCCATAATGAACCCTTACCACATTCTAGCTCCAGAAAGGTGCTGCAGACACCACCCAGAAGCCTCGAAGGGCCCTTTCACTAACACCCCATCACCCCATTAGCTAGGATTTATCGCATGGCCACGCCTAGATACGCGGAGTTTGGAAAATATAATTTTGGGCTTTCCTTTCCCTGCCTTACATCAAAGAACGATGGAAGATTGAAAAGGAGGCTGAACATCAGTTTACCACATACTCACTGGAGGCTACTCCACTGGTTTGTCGATCTTCCTAAGGAAACGTTTACCATAAAACTAAAAGAACAAGAAAAATTCGTGAATCTAAAGAAGTAAAGGACAGAGGACCAATGTCCTAAAGTTAGAAAGATCTCGTTGGGTTAAGACCCAAGTAACTGAAGAACATCGATCATACGCATAGCAGGTGTAGAAGGAGCTTGCAGAGAAAAACTGGAACCAAGTTATACATATTTATTTCATGTAATATCTGCTGAATTTTATTTAAATTCAGGAAATTTAAATAAAAACAGGGGCAGGTCTAACTTAGATTTTCAAAAGATCACTCTTGCTATTTTGTGGATTTAGGAGCAACAGAAGAATAAAAACAGGAAGCTCTGAGGATTCTAACCGCAAGAGATGACACTGGTTCGTATGCAAGTTACAGCAGCAAAGGTGGTGGTAAAATGCTGGGAGATCGTCTGATTTGGCAGGTGGTCATGATGTGCGTGCTAACAGAAACGGAAGAAATAAAGAAGGGGCCAAGTTTCGGCATCAAGCCACCTGGTAGATGACAGTGTCGTTAAGGGACATGGGGAAGCTGGAGGAAAAACCAGATTGGGGAGGAAATATCAAGGCTTCCAGACATGTAACTCTCTCTGACTTCCCTACCTTCAGATGTCAAGTATAGGGTACTGGATATATAATACGAGGCTTTGAAAGAAAATTCTGGGGTACGAGTAAAAATGTAGAGCCTATTCACATTTCCAGAGTAAAGCCTTGAGAATGCAGAGCCTTGTGAAGGGGCAGCTGGTGAGGAGCCCGAGGCGGGCACGAGCCGGAGAAACAGAAGTCAGGGTGAAGAGGACCGCCCAGCCGAGACTCCTTGCAAGAGTCCAGGCCACAGGCATCATACGAGAGGTTCTACCTGTCACGGTTGCACACGGCCTGTGAGCTTCACAAAGAACAAGTTTCCTACAAATTCTCAGGGCCTCGGACAGAGTCTAAAGCACACTTTAAGCAAAGAAGTAGGAAGGAAATATAGCTTATGTTTTGTAGGACAATTCGCACATGCTATCTTAGTTAATCCTCCCAGAGATAATTACTGAGCAATCATTTTCCATAAAAATAAAACGAGGCTTAGAACCGGCACAGTGTCTTAAATTACACAAGTTAGTAAGTGAGGGGCTGTTTTGAAGAGAAGTTATTTTTATTCCAAAACCCTTAAATATCTACTATGTGAAGGCTGAATAAGCATTTCTTCTACAGAACCAGACTATTTTGAGTCTACTGAGAATAACTAAAAAACCAACTAAAGTATATCGTTCAAACCTGTCCAGGACAGTGGAGGCTAATAGGAAATTGAATCGCTTATTACTACTGGAGGAATTTACTAATCGGTGTGGAGAAGAAGTAGGAAAATATCATCTGCATGAACAAAATTATCTATTATTGAATTTTTATCCAAGGCATAAAATTATGTCTGTAGCCCTGAATGCTTCACATTTATGAGAAATTTTTCATTCATCTACCATAATATAGATAATCACATTATAAATGTGTCATTTCTCCAATAGTAATTGAGGGATCGAATTTGGAATTGCCAGCAGGAAGCTATTAAAGGGGTACTTATTTCTGCAGCCGATTTATATTAGGTATGAGATTACATTTTATTTGGCAGAACTGAGAATGATAAATCCCAGATTATTCATTTATTATGTACTTTTTTACGATATTGAAGGAAATGCTTATATTCCGATTCATGTTTTGTTTTTAATATTTATGGATGAAATGTCTCCATTGACAAGTTTTCAAAACTATGGATTTTATTTTTTATTGCAGCTTTTAGATGCGTCACTAAGTATATTTTTGGAAGTTTGGAAGTTTGTTAAACTGAGCATATTTTTTATAGAAAATATGTCTAACGCTAGCATCATCTTTCCTATTACATATAAAAATCCAGCCTTAACTAGGAGATACTTATTTTTTTAATTATGGAAACTTTTTATGAGGTTTATATTTTAGGTGTTAAAGATAGGATTTTCTTGTTTCTACTTACAGCATTCTCTACTGGCTGCATACTTAACATATAAGCTATTCATCAATATTAATTGCTTACATAAAAATGGGTTATTTTCTTATATCACCTACACTAGAGAAATTCTAGAGTGAAGACTAGGGCAGGATATTCAAATACAGCTCTTTATAAACCAACTATACTTTACCTTCCTTCCACAAACCTATGCCATATCAATATCCTCAATCAATAATCTCACTAACTAAAGTGTGACTTTTTCAATAAACGTATTTCGATGTACCGAAATCTATCAATGAAGTTTAAACAATCATAAAACATTGGCCAGCCCTGTTGCCCCATTATTTTACATAAAAAGAAAAACATTATGACAAAAAATAACTTAGCTGCTTCTGTTTTGCAGTAATCTCCATCATCGCTCTGTGTGTAATTAGGCCTCGTCTTCCTCATTCTCATAGTGGGACTCTGGGTTACAGACATGAGGAAACTGAGTCTCAGAGCTGTCAAGCCACTTGCCACAGGTGGTGGCCTGGCAGGGAGCTGAACCAGGCTCCGTGGCTTCAGAGCCCAGTCCCCTTCCATCACTGCCCCTGGCTTGATCTGACAAAAACGGCCTACGTTGAATTTTCCGGAATACTGTTTTATTCCTCTTATGTGATACCTAAAACATATTCTTTTACATGAATGTGTTCTGCCTTTACAACTATTTAGTCATGGTGATATTTGATATTTGGCAAACTTAACAATAGTAATGTTTTAAACCATTTATTATTATTATTTTTTTAATACAGTAAGGCTAAGACAACATTTTCAGTGTCGCCAAAGTAAAAAATGATGTATCATTCTTGGTCTAGCATGTCATATGCATATTGATTTTTAAGCATGTCAACACATTTTTTTTTAGGGTGCTATTTTTTCTGTGAGTATTGGACCCAGAGCACGGAAAGCAAGTTTGAGCCAAGCTGCAGGCAGGAGTGGGGCTGAGGGGCAGATGGGAAAGGGGTCACCGCGCCAAGGGGCACCCGGCTGGAATCCACAACCAGGGAAGTATATGAATTGGGTCTATCTAGCTCCACTCCTAGGTATCTGTGCTGGCATCATACTACGTCCCTCTGCCGTCGGGACGTAGTTCTAGTATCTTTTTATTGGAGAAACGATTAAGGCCAATGAAATCTATGCCTCTTGCACTGACAGGGAAATGAAATTATTTCCCTGAAAACCTGCTTCGCTTTGCTGGTGAGATGACAGAGCTCTGGTGGAGAGGAGACCTTCTGGGCTCTTATTATTGTCTTTTTGGTGCTTCTGCTCTACGCGGGAATCTTTCTTCTCCCCGAGGCAATTATCACTTCTGTGGTTTCAATGACAGATCTAAGGTGGTTACCCCAGAAACCTGTGCACCTACTCCGAATTCTAATTAATAGTACACAGGAACCTTTCTCTCTCCCACTCCCTATTATTTTCTATTAGAACACTTCCTAAAAAAAATACTTTCAGGATTTATAGTAACACAAAGTATAGCAATACACACTAATAATTTGAATTATATGTATATATACACACATATATACTTTCTAATAACATGTAGTACCATCTACACCACTATAAATTCCAGTTTATCTGTTCACTTAGTCATCGTTCAACAGATATTGTCAAATACGTTGACCGAATGAATAACTACATAAACAAACACCACCAAATTTTGTTTGTTTTCCTGGGTAAGTACTTCTGGAATTCATTTATGATTTCTTTTTTCCCTTGAGTCTCTGAAGTCCAAGCTTCTGTTACTCATCTCTCTCCTGGACCACTTCCATGGTTTCCACGTTCGTCTTGGGGGACTTGTGGGCGGTTTACTACCTACAGAAAAGAAATCTCTAAAGGTCTATACCTGGTCGTAACTTTATTATTATTTTTTTTTATGTTTTACTCTTCTGAGAATAATATCCAAAACTCTGACCAAGTTTTCAAAGAGCTGCACAATCCGGCTTCTGCACACCGGACCAATGAGCCCATGGAAAACGCCAATCTCCCCCTCGCTCAAGGACTTGTAGCCATAATTGTATTATTTTCACTTGCTAGTGCATTATGCTCTCTTACCCTCTAGCATTCGAACATGGTTTTCCCTTGTCTACGACCTTCTTCCTCCCTCCGTTTTTCTAACTTTCTCCTACCTAACCTACAGATGTAAGAATAACGTTCACTCTCTCAGAGGGACCGGAAGAGAGCAGATGTGCTAATTACCCTCCTAGATGCTAGATTCAGGTTCCCAGACACAGAGACACACAATGCTGGCCCCTTTCACAATCATCCATCACTCTTACAATCGGTTGCTTAATTTCCCTCGTCCTTTTATTCTCCAGCACATACCACTGTAGTATTTGGCATAGTATGGTGGTCAGTGAATTTTTCTGGAATGAATAAGTGTAGCTGAGGGATTAACAAATGAAATATTTAAATGCCTCGAGCCTTTTGCCCTCAGATGAATTCCTCATTTTTGTGCCCATGTTGCTCTGTAAAACAGGTGCCTGACTGCTGAAAGGCGGGTTTCTCTGGTTTTTCATCAAGTCTTCCACTGCAGTGGCCCATGGGAGACCACGGAGTAGGCAGAGGTAGAAACCAATATGTCTCCTCCCCTTGTCCTCCACCTCAAATCCATGGAGTAGGCAGAGGTAGAAACCAATATGTCTCCTCTCCTTGTCCTCTGCCCAAACTCTGTCTCTGTCAGTGGTAACCTCTGCTCCCGCTTGACAGGCTGCTGTGGTCCTAACTTCTGTCCTCCGCTAATCAGTCCCTTTTGTCCCTCCAGCCCAGGGCTCCTGGCTCTCTGTTCTTTCTGCTCTGGGGAAAGCACAAGCCTTCATTTGGCTTCTAGATCTTCCACCACCTCTATTCAGGTGATTTGCTCTATATTCAAGTAAATAAAATAATCTCTATTTTCCTACTTATATCCTGTCTAAGCCAGCATCAATCGAACAAAAACTCAGGGAACTTGTCAGCAATAGACCTCCTTTGCCAGAAGTGTTGAAAGTTCTCCAGAGAGAAATAAAATGATATAATCAGAAACTCGAAACTATCTAAATAATGTCATGCCTCAGAAAAGGAACAAATTAGGTAAAATGAAACCTTTTAATTTATTTTCTTAACTAACCTATAGGTAAATAAGTAAAATTAATGACAGTCATATTATAAAGGACAGGAAGGAGAAAATGGGAATACTCTGTTATAAGTTACCTATCCTACCCATGAAGGCATATAGTGTTATTTAAAAGTGGACATAGGATAGTTGAACATGTATTTTGCAAACCGTAGGCTAAACACTAAAAAACTTTTTAAAGCTTAATACGCCAAAAGAGGAAAGAATATGGAATCGCATCAAATGCTCAATGAATACCAAAAACGATAGGGAAAGAAAAAAGCAGATTTAAAAAAAAGAAAGAATAAATTCAATGAATTGAAGCAGTTATAAACATAAAGATATTAAATCCAATATTATCAATAATCACTTTAAATGAATGGGCTAAATATACAAGTTAAAAGTGTTCAAGAGAAAACCACAGGCCCACAATAGTGTCACTTGTGCTAAAGCCCCTTACCTCCTAATTGCAGTTTAGATCTTCCTAGAAATGTAACCTTAATCAATTGGTCTAGAATTTTCTGGTCAACACCAATGAGATATTCCGTCACGTGGGCCGACCCTCTTAATTCTCCATAGGAAGAAAAGGCAATCTGCATAATAAAACTCCTTCCGGTCCCTTCCCCCCCTCAAAAAAGTAGACATCTTGGTCTAAAAATAACCCTTTCATTTCTTTCCCTCCCTTTCTAACGGCTCCCTTTCCCATTCTTCTTCCTAAAAAGACTTCCACTCTGTTAAACCTCCCAGAGAGCCCTTTTAGTTGCCAGATGGGATGCTGCCCGAATCATGTATCTCTTAATAAAGCCAACTAGATCTTCGAATTCACCAATTTGAATTGTTCTTTAACAATGAGAGAGAGAGAGAGAGAGAGAGACAGACAGACAGACAGACAGACAGAGAGAGAGAGAGATTATAAGTACAGATATAAAAGCATGACACAACTCTATCTTGTGTATAAGAAACCCATTTTAAATATAAAGAAACAGATAGATTAAATGTAAAGCAGTGGAGAGAGATATATCATGCCAACACTAAACAACAACAACAACGAAAACTGGAGTAGCTATATTAATTACAGACAAAGCTGATTTCAGAATAAGGAAAATTATTAGGGATGATAGAGGCAATAGATAATGATATAGAGGTTAATTCGCCAAGAAGACATAATTATTCTTAATATATATGTGCCTAACAAAAACTAACAGAACTGCAAGAGAAATAGACAAATTCACTATTACACTCAGAGACTTCCTCACCCCTCCATCAGTAATTGGCAGGTCCACAGGTAGAAAAATCATAAGGATATAGTTGACCTGAACAGCACCACCAATCCATTGGATGTAATTGTCATTTATAAAATACTTCATCAAGCAATAGCAGAACACATATACTTCTCAAGCTCACATGGAACACTCGTCAAAACAGACCGTGTTCTGGGATATAAAATCCACATTTAATCATACAAATTATGCTCTTCGATTGCCATGGAATTAAAGTAGAAATCAATAACAAAAAATAGATTAAAAGTCCTAAAACCTTTAGAGATTACATGACAAATTTCTAAACAACCATAAGTTACGGAAGAAATCTCAGGATAAATTAAAAAATTTTTTGAACCAAGTGTAAATGAAAATAATACAACTAAATCAATATTTGTGAGCGGCGACAAATGTAGTCTTAAAAAATTTATAGCATTGAAAGTATATCTTAGAAAAGAATTTTCTAAAACCAATAATCAACCTTTCACTCACAAATCTGATAACATTACTGGGATTAATTTCATGAAAGATACAAGCTATAGAACCTCACAAAGAAAAAATAAAAACAGATAATCTGAATAAAGTTATATCTATTAAAAAATCATTAAGAAATTAACCTTTCAAAACAGAAAGCACCAAACTGGGATGGGACAATTTAAGGCACAATTATCTATCATTTATTCAAAGAAAAACAGAAGTAGAGGGAACACTTCTCAACTCATTCTATGATACCAACAATACCCTAACACCAGATAAAGACATTAAAATGAAGAAAAACTACAGCTCAATATCTCTTATGAACATAGATGCAAAAATCCATAACAAAATATTAGTTAACTGATTCAAAGAATGTATAAAAAGAATTATTATATACCACCACCCAGGGGAATTTATTTCTGGTAGGCAAGCCTAGTTTAATAGTAGCAGTACACCAATTGTTGTATGCAAGATTCATATAAAAAGTCAATTGCTTTTTTTAAATATCAACAGTGAACACTGGAATTTGAAACTGAAAACAGTATCATTTGCATTAGCATAAAAAAAAGCAAAGCATTTACATATAAAGGTGATAAAATAAATTTAGGGTATATGTGAGGAAAACTCTAAAACTCTGATTAAAGAAATCAAAGATCTAAATAAATAGAAAGATATTCCATGTTCATGAATATAAGAAGACTCAATATTGGTAAGATGCTGATCCACACAACTTGATCTATAGATGCAACACATCCTAATCAACATCCCTATGTTTTTTTAGATATTAATCAATTGAGCCTAAATTTTATATAAAAAGGCAAAAGAATCAGACCAATATAATAATGAAGAAGCAAACAAATCCAGAGGACTCACACCATCCAAATTCAACCCTTACTATAAAACAGTTTTAAACAAGACAACATAATAATGGCAAAAGAACAAATAGGTCAATGAAACACAATATAATGCTCAGAAAGAGTTCCACATGAATATAGTCAACCGAGCTTTGTAAAAGGAGTATAGTCAATTCATCTACTGGAATTTATACTCAGCGAAATAAATAGATAAGTGGAATAGTTAAAAATTTAATCATCTGCTCAACTAAATGTCAACAATTTAAAAAGATTAAAATCATATTAACTATGTTCTTATGCATACTTAAGAACATCAATTAAAGTAGAGATAGATAATAATAAGTAAATATTGAGAAAAATTTATAGGTTAAAAATTAAGATTTTAAGGTCAAAATAATCTAGTCTTCCAAGAAGAAATCACAATAAAACGGAGAACATGCTTTGAACTGAATGATAATTGAAATATAATTATAAAAACTTGTTAAATGCTGTAAAGCCATACTTAAAAAATATTTTATAGTCTTATATATATATTGAGTAAGCAAAAAAAGGTAAGAAAAATGAGCTAAACCTTACGTGAAAGAAAGTTAATACCAAATTATATCCACATGAATTAAAAAAAAAGAATAAAATGTAATAGCAGAAAACACATTAAAAAGATCAACAAAAAAAAACAAATATTGGTTCTTGGAAAAGACTAATAAACTTGATAAAGTTTTGGCATGACCAATTGAGAGAAATATAAAACAAGAACAAATAATATCAGGAATAAATAGGGGCTTCACTATAGATCCTACAGACATTAAATTAATATAAGACTATATTATGAACAAATGTATACCAATAAAGTTAAAAACTAAAATGAAATCAACAAATTATAAAAACCTATCAAAAGTTACAAAAGTAAAAAAATAAAATAAAATTTGAAAAACTCATAATTTATAGAGTATATAATTAAATACCTTCCCACAAACAAAATCAAGGTCCAAATGATTTTGTCTGTGAATTCAACCATATATTTAAGAAATAAATCGTGTCAATCTTAGACATCTCTTCAATAAGAAAGAATGGAAATACTCTACAAACAGTTATTTTTTCTAGCATAGGCTTGATACAAAATCCTGATAAAGAAATTAGAAGGAAAAAAAGTTATGTGTGTTTATACACTTTCAAGCACTATAAAAGTACACTTTTAAGTACCATTTTAAGTTTATAAGCTTAGTAAAGAAAAAGATTTAAGACAGAAGGACCACTAACAGTACAAAGAAAAATATTGACATTTTGGACTACCTCTAATAGGAACTTCTCTTCATCCAAAAAAATACCTTTAACAGATTGAAAAGGCAAATCACAGAGCGAGAGAAGATACTTACAGGACACACACTGAAAAACAGCTCCTATAAACAGTGAGATAATTTTTTAACAGACAGACAACCCAATGGATATAAAAGCATGAAACTTGAACAGACAGTACGCCAAAAAATATTAACTCAACACCCTATGATGACTGAGCACAAGGCAATCGATAAGTTCTATAGGTGTGAGTTATCATTACACACCGTTTGGCATGATAAAAGGTAAGAGCCGGTAACTGTACCTCGAGCTGGCAAGGCTGGAGAATGGGCGCTCACCACCGCTGGCATGAATGGGCATCAGTACAGCTACTTGGGACGACTGTGGAGCAGGAGGAGCATCCTAAAGTTGAACAGAAATGAACGTGTGGCTCAGCAAGTCCCCACCTCAGTATGCTTTCAACAGAAATGCGTGCGTGTGTACATCAAAACACGTGAACAGAAATCTCAGACCTGAGTTTTCCTTAGAATAGCCAAACTCTGGGGACCACTCAAAGGCGAATCAGCGGGTTGCCTGCTAGTGAGCATTTGAAAAACAAACAACAGCTACAGGAAACAATTTAAATAATCACAGAGTCATGTAGGAAAGATGCCGGATACAAACAAAAAAAAATCCAATTTTACAATTCGATTTAAAATAGAGGTAAACTCTGTTTTAAGAATTAATGATGGTTATTTCCCTTTGAAGGCGTGAAGGGTCAGTGACTGGGGGAGATACAAGAGGCCCCTCTGGGAGCTAAAACGTTCAGTGTAATGACCTGCTTTCCATTGTGAGTTAGCTTTGTGGTAATTCAGTGAGCTATTCAGTTAGAATTTTTCTCTTTTGTCTGTTTGTTAAACTTCAAATAAAGTTTAAAAACAGAAGAGAAAAAGGCTTTTCTATTGACTTAAGAATACATTATCCGATGACATTCACTTACCCTTTTCTTTACTAGAAAAAAAAAGTGTGCAATATTCTGTAAAATGTTTTTGTATATATATAGAGAGGCAGTAAGAGGGGTAATGGGTCGGGGGAGAAATGAAAATTTGGGTACTTGTCATTCCTGCAAATAAGTGAATAAGTTAATGCACCTGGTAGAAAAATTGCCTCTGATAGAAAAATAGGCACATTATATTTCCTCTAGTAAGAAAAATAAATCTGATTTAGTAGCACCTGTATAATCGAAATATTTAAGGCATTGCTTTCCAAACCAGACTTCGTGAAGGTCAAGTTCTATATATAGACCTACTTGACTCTCTACCTGCCTTTTTACGTAAATATCTATCATTTGTTTAACAGAAGTTTCTATTAAAATTTCACTATTTTGCCAGGTTCCATATTTCATAAATATATATTGTTTATTCTTTCCTTTTCTGGAAAATAATCAAATGGAGGGAAAGACTAATTATCCTAATAACAGTTACTGGACATTCCCTGAGCCAAACGCAAGGCAAGGCACACTACTTAGTTTGACGGATCTAATTCTCACAATAACCCTGCGAATTAGATAGCACATTACGCTAATTTTGCATCCAGGTATCACACAACCAGTAAATGTCAGGGGCAGGTCCCCGCCCTGCAGTCTGTATGCAGAGTCTGTGGTACTCCATGAAACGCTATTAGGGTACCCCTAAGGGGAAATTCCTCATCTCTCCATCTCTTTTTCACCTCCATGTCTGTCTGTTTCCAGCATCTCTCCACTCAGAGATGTGGCATATTTTCAAGGTTTATCAACAGGTCTAAGTATGTATGGATAACCTCGACCCTTATTTCCATAAGTTTCTTTCAACTTTTTTTGCATTTTAATTTCTCCCTTTGAACATTTACTTCACCGAGGACTGATGTTTATGAGTGGGATCGCTTAATTCTTGTTCTTGACATTTTCTTGCATTTTCACAGAGAAAGGATGCCGCTCCAAACTGGCAAACGGCAAGAACACTTGCTGAAGCAAATTTCCTGAGGGACATCCTTAGTGAGAGAGACTCACAGTCTGACTGGCCACCCAATCTTGCTCTCATTTGGAGGGTGCCAGCCACCGAATAATGCAAAGTGTCATCTCGATACCCTAAGAAAGGGCTACCTTGTCTTCATAAGCCACCCTCACTTCTGGGACTGAGGCCTGGCCACGGGGAGGGAAAGAAAAGCCTGGTCCCTATGCTGGCTGTGGGGCCACCTCTGCCCCACGGCTGATTTCATCGAAGCCAACGTGCTCCACATCCCAGGGCGAACCCCTTGGTGGAGTGTCCTGTAACGGACAGATGTCCCATTCTGCTCTGTATTTCTTTACTTCCAGGTTCCTGCCACGTCCTGGAGTGGTTTCCTCCAGAATAGTCCCTTGCGTGATAATCTACAAACTCACCTCTATCGCCACGACATTTTTAAGTAGTTGTACCATGCTACAGCTTAACTGAAATGGGTCCCTTTCCTCAAAGACACAGCTCCCCAGAATCTTTAAGTTGAAAGCTGCTTGTTTTCACTATGCACAAGGAAGGAGAGGGTCTGTCTTGCTTTCAGCCACTTTCTTGCACTATTAACAGTATCTTTGACACTTCTGTCCACGAGGCTACCCACCCTTCCCACCTCGGTGTCACACTTATTCAGTGACCTAATGAACATTCTCCAGTCACCGCAGACTTTGGCATTTTGCTCAGATGTGTTCTCTCAACCCTTGCAAATCATTTTTGCCTTGAGTTTCACCTGACATCAGTATTACAGGATGTGGTTTACTTTTCTTTGTAAAATGGGCATATCCCCTCCAGTAATTTTGGACTAATTTTTCTACTGTAAATGTTATTCCTTGTAAATAGGGATAATTGAGATTATCTCCAATTCATCCTTATCATTACATTGATTTGTCTGATTGTATTTCTGTCATCTTAGTTCATGTTCTCTAGTTATGCTTTCCATTTTCCTTTTTTTTTTTTTTTTTTGATGGATTTGAACAAATTTTGTTTCACTTCATCTCGCATTTAAAAATAGATTCTCAGCACAGTCCGGAGTTAAGTGTATCTATACCTTATCTCTGAATGAGAAAAGAACCTTAGCATGTTTTTGCTTTTCTCCTCCACCAGTATTCTCAACACTTCCCATTTTGAAATGACTCAGGATTTCATACTAGATTTAAAATAGAAAATACGGCAATGATTATTTAGACATATACTTAAGCTTTACTGCTGTCGTTAGTATTGCTATTTCTTTCAACCTAACATACCCTTAAAACTATTTATTCTTAGATAATTCTTTCAGAGAGAGCCCCCGGTCGGTAAAAATTTATGAGCCTTTGAATATCCAAAAAATTTTTTCATTTGTCTTTTCCCACAAATAATAAATTGGCTTGACAGAGGAATCTAGTTTGAAATTAAATTTCTCTCAAAATATTTATCATGTTGCTTTGTCCTCCCACATTCAATGTATCTAATGAAAACATCATTATGAATCCAATTCATATTTCTTTGTACATAATCTAAGTCTCTTCATCCTGCTTTCCAATCTCTATATTGTTTTGATTCTTAATTTGTTGACAATAATGTTTTAAGTTTCTATGGTTTTTTTTTTCTATTTTATAACACTATTTTTGTGGGAATTAGATCATGTCCAATGTCTCTAAACACGTTTATTTTTAATCTCTAGATGCTTTAGGATTGCTCTTGGGCTGTCCTGCGTTAATTAATTATTCTGTTGGTCAAAGTCGATGGCTCTTTCAGGTTACGGCTTTTCTTTAAGTAATTAGTGAGGTCTGATTTTTCTACTTTTCTTTTAATTTGATAATCTATGTTCATTTGTCTTTGAGTATAGATGTGATTAATTGCAGGATCTTGTTTCCTGTAATTAAAGCAGATTGGGGAAGGCAATGCTGCTTATTACGGTGAGCTGGCATCTTCATCTCTGTGGTCCTTCAGGCTCTCTGTCTCCCCAAGGAAAACACCCTTGAGCCTCTAGCTACTGGTAGCTTCTTTACTTCTTATGCAAACATACCTGCCAACCTCTGCTGCTTTAAGCAGTGTTGGGGTGTGGGCAAGGAGGAATCAGCCTGCTTCTCCAAATTCTCTGCTTAGTGCCTCTGTGTTTGTTTCCTGACTTCCTATTCTAATGCTTCTATCAACTCTAAGCTCATAGCCAGCCAGAATTTCTTCCATGTCCACAGTTTTACTTTATGTTTTTTTATATTACTTAGGGTTTGATCAGAGAAGTAAAACTCCTATCAGTGACACGAAGTAGGGCACTGACCGTGGTGGGTCATCCGTACACACTCTGAGAGCTCACAGAGAAGCTGTAGTGCTGAGCTTGGGCCGTGCGTGAGTCCAGAGAAACAGCTGGATGTACAGCAGGGGGCAGCGAAGACTAATTCAAACCCATGAGGACAAACTGATACCCTCAGGGATAAAAGTGAACCCGTGTCAATCTCTCAGTGCCTCCAACCTTGACAGTGCAAATGATCTGGAGAAGAAGCTGGCAACCTGTGTACTGGTGTCTGGCTCGGGCTGTGGAGAACCTGCGAGAAAGGCACCTTGGCCCGCCAAAGAGCCCGCAGGTCAGAGAGGATGCGCATGAGCCACTCCTGGACCCACGGGAGTCTTTAAACCACAAGAGCTGCTCCTCCGGCTCTACCTTCAAATCTCGCAACTCTTTCTCTAACTCAGTACGTACAATAAAGGGAATGCTGGGAAACAGCTAAGCTGACACAGTTCAACGCTACCGCTGTCAACCTCTTGGCGTCTGTGCACGTCCCTTTTAAGCACACTTCATTTTCAAGTAAATGAAATCATGCTCTCACCTCAGGGGTTTCTTTTGCTCATACACGGAAGCATTCTAACGGCTCCCCAAAGGATAGACGCAGTTGCATTGGCCACCTCTGAGTGAAGGTCACTCCTCTTTTAGCCAAGCTTTACCGTCTAAGATGCTGTAGTCTAAATACTAAGGTCTAAGACTAGCTACTGCTCACTTTTATGAAAGAAGGCAGGTGTACGGGAGAAGGGGGAAGGCTGGTTAATCATATGCTAACAGAGTCATATGGAAGAAATACTCATGACAATTACTGTCCTCATTTTCACAGTGGTCACATAGTTACAGCTTCTACAACTTTGTTCTTTTATTACCCAGGCCTCATTTCTTTGCCATCCACAAGCATCTTGGCAGGTTTTAGTCCTCTGTCTGATGAGGCAACCCATACCCTCTTCATTTCTGGAGGTTTTAAGCCATTAACAGTCTAGTCCTGGCTCTTCTGTTTCCTGTAGCTTTCCACTGATCATCATGCAGCACACAGGAGTGCGAACAGGTGTCTCAGGAGATGTCTTATATTCCAGACATATGCCTCCTTGTCTCACTGTATAGTAGCAACCATATTTTTCTTTGATAAGATCGGATTTATTTCTGCAGCCAATACAGTAACCCCTCCATCAGCGTGAGCAGCCAAACGCTGCCAAATGTCAATGTCATCTTCCATCACTGATTACGACAAACTTACATTCGAATCCTTCCACATTTGTGGAAAAGTTGCACAGATAAGTGTAGAAAGTTCTCATATACTAAGCAGTTTCCCCGACTGCTAGTAGTTTACATTAGCGGAGTGCATTTGTCACCACTAATAAGCCAATACTGATAAATTGTTATTAACAAAGTTTATTCAAATGCCCCTGGTTTTCCCGCATGTCCTTTTTCTTTCTAGGATCCCGTCTGGGATACTACAGTACCTGTAGTTATGACTTCTACTTAGCGTCCTCTCGGCTGTGCATTTCTTGGTTTTATTGACTTGGAGGAGTCATTTAATGGTTTTGAGGAGTACCGGCCAGATATTTGCCTGATGCCTTTCCCATGATCAGTCTGGGTTACATGTATTTGCATGGAAGAACATTTTAGAGAAAGGGCCTTCTTTTAACGGACACGGTCCCCTGCAGTATTATTCCTTCCTTATGAGCAAGACCCCTGGAGAACAGATGCTGTCCTTTGAACACGTTATTCCGAGAAGTGTGTAGTGGGATGCATCACCATCGTTTCAACGACCTCCGAAGGAATCCACTCTCTTCAATATGTGATGAAAATTTCAACATAAATGTGCTCCTTCCCTACAAAGCATGCATAATTTATTCTGCTGAACTGATCATCAAAAATCTAATCTGAAAACAAATTTTGTGTCCAGTTCACATTTTAAAGGGGATTCTGACAAGAGTAAAACTATAATCTATTTAAAGAAATGGGAATGAGGACATGTTTTTTAAGATGTTGGCACATCTGACAATTTCTCTGAACATTAAATTTGGTCCAAAGATGAAACTTATTTTGATCATGATGATTAATTTTATTTATATATGGATGAAAAATATGTAGCTGCTCATAGATAAATTCTTTAAGTAAACACACTGTAATGGTTTGAGGTCCACAACCCCAGTTCCTCAGAACATAAAGTTATTTGGATATCGGGCCTTTACAAAGCAAATCAAGTCACAAAGAGGCCATTGGTGTGGGCCCTAATCCAGTGTGAACGGTGTCTTTATAGAAAGAAAAAATTGGGGCAAAAAGTCAGGCAGAGACGGAAAACGATGTGAAGGCATCCAGGGAGAAGACAACCACGTGACTAGCGTGACGCATCTATAAGCCAAAGAAGGAGAAGAATGCCAGCAAACACCGAAGCCCAAGCCGGAGAGGCGAGGAAGGCTGCTCTTCCCCTGGGATCCTCAGAGGGAGCGTAGACACCAACCGACACCTAGATTTCAGACCTCTGGCCTCTGGGACAGGAGGCGATAAATGTCCATTGTTTCAAGCCACCAAGTGTGTGTTACTGGGTTACAGCAGCCCTACCAAACTAGTACACATCCTTAAGCAGAAAATAAAATTAAGAATTACATATATATACATAAATATATATCTTTCCTAACAATATCATATATATGTATATATATAATGTACAACATGTATTTTCTTTGCTAATCATGATTTTAAAGACAATCAAGATGTAAATGGTAAATCATAATTCAAAACAAATCCAACCCAGGCTGTTGGCAGTCAAATACACAGATCTGTCGTAGAGATGAAAATCAAAACTTTCTCACTTGGTTTTAAGTACTTTCGCATTAATATGATCAAGTGTCTTGAATATGCATAATAGGTGTTAAAAAATTAAAACTAATGTATTTATTACAATATGTTTAGTACTAGCACCTCTAGTATATGGATGCTGCAACTTATTTTATATGAAAATAATAAAAAATAATATTTGACGTAGTGAAACATTGATACACTGTCCTGAAAGATATTGCTACAATATTCCACAAATATATTTGTTTCAACTTTGTAAAGCTATGTATAAAGAACTACTGAATCAACTGACAGTGAAAAAATACTGTATAAATGCTGCAAATTTTAGAATTTCACAATGATGGTCTGCTAGGTAGAACTTCCAAGAACTAGGTTTTAATTGGTTTTTATTACCCAAGAAATACATAAAATTCCAAATACTGACTGAAAGAATAAAAGAAATCAGCATATTCCAGATTATGGAATGATTTTATATAATACTCCTCATGATTTTTCTTTCATTTGTCAATTAAGTCAACACAATTTAGCACATTATTCACCAGTCTCTAAGCTAGGAGTTAGGAGTATGATACAAATTAGGACTGAATACAAAGCAATGAATACAAAAAAACTGTCCAATCGAGCAACCTTCTACCTTGACAATTTTGTCGTATAATCAAGGATGTTTTGTGAAACCACTGGAAAATATACTAGCTTACTGGAAGAGGGTACCACTCAGAGATTTTTTAAAGTTGGTATTTAAAAATTTTATTTTCCTTCATGAGCAAAAATATCTAGTGATGGGTAAACAAACCAACCAAAAAAACACACATAATAAGTTCATTGGTTCATCAAAAGAATCAACATCCAGTAACAGACCAGACAGTTCATTTCAACACTAAAGATTACCAATCGGTAACTAAAGTTAATATTATGGATCTGCTATGAAATAAACTGCATTAGCTGGTTAATATTCAATGTTCCCCACTGAGTTATTATTTTTTAACAATATTCATATGAGGAAGTTGAAGCAGTAGGGATTAAGTATATTCTCCCAAATTTATATGGCAGGTAAGTGAAGATCCAGAATTTGATTCCAGGTATCACCTGCCATGAGCTTCACATATTAGTAAAACAATGCCATAGACAATAGGTGCAAAGTATTTTGTTTCTATTACACAGGGAAAGAGTAGTGAATAAAAATAAAATTTCAGAGTTGCACTTATTTATTTTTCTTGTCATATTATTACCTAGATTTCCTACACAATTATTCTGGTTTTGTTTTCCTATACAATTATTCCGGTTTGGTTTTGTTTTTACTATTCCATTTTAGGCACAACTCCTTCCATTTTTCTATTTGTAGATTATAAATATATTATTTCAAGTTTTCCCTGATACTTTCCTTTCAGCTTTTATATTCCTTTCTGAGTTAACTTTGTTGTTCTTGCTTGTTGCCTATGTTACATATTGTTAGTTTCCTGTATACACACAAATATTGGGGCGGGGGGAGAGTTCTGTATTTGCATTTGAAGGTGCCCTTAAGGATGCTATTTCTCTGTTTGCTGTTTTGTAATTATATTCCCCAAGTCACCTGGGTCCCACAGTTCTGAACAGGTTCTAAATTGGCAGCTTGGGGCTAAAATTTCACCGGGGCAGTGGAGTTGGTACTCCAAGAGAGTGGGACTTTGGGTCCAGCTCCCAGCTGGGGGCAGCCTCTGCTCCTGCACCTCCATCTTTTCAAAGGGACTCTACAGCCATCCCTTGCATCTCATGATGGACCACTCCTGGGATGATGTTATTGTCCTTCTCTCCTTCCCTGTCCTACTTTGGTTAATGGAGAACTTATCTTATTGTCGATTCATTTAGACAGAGCTTGTTTTTATGTATAATACGCAGTGCTTATTGAACATTTATATATCAGACATATAAAGCTGCTAATGCTTTCATACATTTGATCATTTATTCCTCACAAAAAACCCTGTGTATAAAAAAAAAAAAAAGACAAGTTTGAGAAGCTAAATTAATTCTCCGGTGGCTTTGCTAGAATTTTATGCTTCCCTATGCTCCTCTTGGTTTGGCTCAAATTTAAAGT
>NW_011888875.1:3015238-3017527 GCF_000151845.1 Pteropus vampyrus
ATTAGCTGGTTAATATTCAATGTTCCCCACTGAGTTATTATTTTTTAACAATATTCATATGAGGAAGTTGAAGCAGTAGGGATTAAGTATATTCTCCCAAATTTATATGGCAGGTAAGTGAAGATCCAGAATTTGATTCCAGGTATCACCTGCCATGAGCTTCACATATTAGTAAAACAATGCCATAGACAATAGGTGCAAAGTATTTTGTTTTTATTACACAGGGAAAGAGTAGTGAATAAAAATAAAATTTCAGAGTTGCACTTATTTATTTTTCTTGTCATATTATTACCTAGATTTCCTATACAATTATTCTGGTTTTGTTTTCCTATACAATTATTCCGGTTTGGTTTTGTTTTTGCTATTCCATTTTAGGCACAACTCCTTCCATTTTTCTATTTGTAGATTATAAATATATTATTTCAAGTTTTCCCTGATACTTTCCTTTCAGCTTTTATATTCCTTTCTGAGTTAACTTTGTTGTTCTTGCTTGTTGCCTATGTTACATATTGTTAGTTTCCTGTATACACACAAATATTGGGGCGGGGGGAGAGTTCTGTATTTGCATTTGAAGGTGCCCTTAAGGATGCTATTTCTCTGTTTGCTGTTTTGTAATTATATTCCCCAAGTCACCTGGGTCCCACAGTTCTGAACAGGTTCTAAATTGGCAGCTTGGGGCTAAAATTTCACCGGGGCAGTGGAGTTGGTACTCCAAGAGAGTGGGACTTTGGGTCCAGCTCCCAGCTGGGGGCAGCCTCTGCTCCTGCAACTCCATCTTTTCAAAGGGACTCTACAGCCATCCCTTGCATCTCATGATGGACCACTCCTGGGATGATGTTATTGTCCTTCTCTCCTTCCCTGTCCTACTTTGGTTAATGGAGAACTTATCTTATTGTCGATTCATTTAGACAGAGCTTGTTTTTATGTATAATACGCAGTGCTTATTGAACATTTATATATCAGACATATAAAGCTGCTAATGCTTTCATACATTTGATCATTTATTCCTCACAAAAAACCCTGTGTATAAAAAAAAAAAAAAGACAAGTTTGAGAAGCTAAATTAATTCTCCGGTGGCTTTGCTAGAATTTTATGCTTCCCTATGCTCCTCTTGGTTTGGCTCAAATTTAAAGTTAATTATATAGACCATAGATCACTTGACCATTAGTTTATTTACTTGTGATTAAAATTTGATTACTACTTATGAAATAAATATATCATAAGTAACAATCAATGATAACAATCACATGACAAGTGTTTCTCTGAGGCAGTAAACGGATTGATTAGTCTGGATCAAAGACCCTTATGATCTGCCATGCGACTAAGCAATTCAATCTATCAGCAAGAAGATAAACCAATAAAAATATCCACCAGTATTTCAGCAGCCTGGAGACATGATATTTTGTATTCAGCTGCTTCTTTCGAGCTTTCTGAAAATTGTTCTGCAGTGATTTTTCAGATAAAGGACAGTAAAAAATTTGTTCTTATTTATATATATACATTTATCTATAGATTTGACTTCTCGAAAAATGTTATGAGGCACAAGAGGTAAAGAAATTGCCCAGACACCAAATGAGATATACAGGATCACAACTATTGAAATCAGAACAAATCTCTGCAATTGGCAGGTAATGCAACAATGTCTTGTAAAAAAAAAAAAAAAGACAAGACTTTTTTGGTATTATTTCTAGATAAAAAGCAATTTTTCTAAGAAAAATGATTTTTTTTGCAAATTCAGTATGTCTATTACAAAAATTTCAAGGAATGAACAGAACACAGGAAACAGAATATATATGCACATACATACACACGCATTGAACACAATCACATGAATAAACCTTAGTCGCTATGTGATGAAGATGATTACATACATCTTTTTATAGATAGAGGTGTATATAGAGAGAGAATAGAGAAAGAGGGGGAGGAGGAGAGAAAGTGAAAGAGAACACAAAGAAAGTTACACATATATACTTACTTAATAATATTTAATATAAAATTATTTATATTTAGTTGGGACGAAGGTAAAACTATTTGGACATACTTTCCTCAGAAATTTGTAGACTCATCTCTACCCTTTTAGTAGTAAAAGCTATTTTGGAAAAATCTGAGGCCATACTAACATTTCCCTCAATATCTGGGCTCCTTATAATCTAACCAGGACGTGGCTGCCGACTGACTGACTGTTTTGGAACCCTCCGGCTTCTCTCATTCACCTACCCACACCCCTCACCTATGCCATGTGGTAAGACTTTTGATCTTCAAATTCAAGTCTGTCTTCCGGGAGGTTTT
>NW_011888875.1:3018892-3025506 GCF_000151845.1 Pteropus vampyrus
ACACATTGCTACCTGCATTTGCTGTGCTGTTCAGCAGCTCTGTAGACAGTACTCGCCCTGAGTCAAGGTCACTTCACTCCCTCTGAACGACACCCCCTCTGTGCCCTGACGCCATCCCCTCGTAACTGCCATCCTAGTTTCTGCTTCTATAAATCTGGCTAATTTAGATTCCTCATATAAGCAGAATTAGGCAGTATTTGTCCTTCTGTGACTTATCTCAAATAGCGTACTCTCTTCCAGGTCCATTCACGTTGTCACAAAAAGTAGAATCTCCTTCTTAAGACTGAACTGTATCCCATTGAATTCTCCTGTCTATGGACATTTGAGATGTTTTCATATTTCAGCTATCCTGAAGAATGCTGTAATGAACATAGTTGTGGATATGTTTACAAGGCAGAGACTTTATTTCCTTTGGAGGTGTACCCAGAGGTGGGTCAGTTGGATCATACGAAAGTCTCATTTTTAGTTTTTGGAGGCACCTCCCTCCTTTGTCCATAAGCTACACCATTATTTTCTCACTAACAGTATGCAGGGGGCCAATTTTCAGCCATTTCGTTAATGTTACCAGTGGGCTAGTAGGAAAGTTATTCAGCATTCCGAACCCACATTTTCTCATCACTAAGGAGGGTAAATTCATTATATTGACTCACTAAACTTGGGTAACTCCCAGAGACTTTTAGTATAAAATATTTGAAAACTATTAATTCATTGTTTTTAGGTAACATCAGATAAAGCAAGTCATCTATCCATGGAAGAACCGACCTAAAATGAAAAAATTATATTTAAAATCCTACTCTTCTCTCCAAAGAGTAATTAATGTGCCAGAGTGTAAATCGATATTTATTTTCACAGAAGCTTAGCAGTTCTTTGTGAATTAATTATGTTTAAATAATCTATTGAATTAATTTTTCAGGGGGCAAATTTCAGAGAACACTAACATTTTTAAAACTGTTCTAAAAGATATCAAACAATCCAATAATCTGGAAAGTTTCCTGCTGCTTTTATTTTAGACTTAGCTTCCAAGTATGAGAAAGTAACTTGTTTGTGCCTGAGGAATATTGGAGACCAACAGCGGTCTATTGTCTCTTAGTCAACTCACAATCAACAACTTCCATAAAAGGTGCGAGCTGCTGGATTTCATCAATTGGGGCTGTCATGAGGTGTGAAGTTGGAGGAAATGTTCAAATTTGATCTTAAAGAGTGAACAACTCAAACGACATTTTAGAATGTTATCATCTTATCGTTTATTTCTAATCCAAAATGAGAATAGAAACTACAAAGCAAAAGCAAAAAATTATTTCAGTTGCTTCATTTTTAATGTTACAAAATATCTTTCTAACTTTCTAAGTGTTCCTAAGAAATATTAATTAGGTAAAATAAGGCTACCAAATGATGACTGGATAACTGATTTTTATTCTTTCTACAATTTGTTTTTGCGCTAACATCTCAAATCAAAATATGAAACCACAGAGCAAAATGTGTTTTGGAAGAAAGTGTTTTAAAGGGATTTTGTAACATCTTTGAAGTAATGCCTTTCTTCATTCTCATTTGGGAGTTGTCTTTTCAATTGGTATTGATTTATACTTAAAATAATAATAAATATTAGTGTTGTGCATAAGATTCGCATTTTAACTAGGGCTGCATTCATTGAGCTTGCTATATTCGGAGTTGTGAACACTTAACTGAAGAATAAAAATAATAAATCATCACAATAGTGTAGCATTTTCAACGTGTTTCTTTTTGCTTACCTTGTGTCAGGTACGGTTCTGAACACTTCACATATTAAGTCCTTTCTTCCCGCTTAGCCCTGGGAGAGACGATGGTGATCACCATATTAGAGAAGAAACTGAGGCAGAAAAGAAGCTTGTTTGCCTAAGGTCAAGAGGAAACTGTGACTTGAATGCAGGCCACCCCACTCCAGAATCTCTGCTCTTCCATGCTAAACGGGGCCACCTTGTAGATTGCTAAGTAGGTATAGATGACTTGCTTTGTCTGATGTTACCTACCAACAGTGAATTAATAGTTTTCAAATACTTTATACGAAAAGTCTCTGGGAGTTACCCAAGTTTAGCGAGTCAATATAGTTTCCTTTTCAATTCTAAACCATTAGGAAGCCATTTAGATATCTGGTATATTTACTACCAATTATTTCAAAATGGTCTGTGACGAATGTATAGAACTGTCTGTGGAAGTGAGACTATATGATTGTTGCCAGGGAGTAAGAAAAGCTGAAACCAATAGGAAACCATTAATTCATCCTTCAGAAAGATCAGGCAAAGTACTGGGACAGGTGGACTCGGAAAAAGAAGAGAGGGCTGAACAAATGCCTGCTACACAAGTAACTTGTACTATTATGACAATTAAGTACAAGAGATAAACATTATAATAACCTCCACTTTTCATGCGCTAAATGTCAGTACACCCATTTCCCACTCCAATTTAATCATCGCTCTAACAGCAACCCTTTAATCTGGTCAAGTTCTCCAAAGACCGTGGGTTTCCACCAAAGGCAGGAGAACTTGACGGTTCACATAGGTTGGTTACTACAGCAGCACGGAAGTCAATACCCAGCAACAGCGGCACGAGTTCCAGGAGCGAACACATTTCTGAACAGATTAACTAAACCATTATATCCAGGCTGAAGTGGACTGTTACAAAACCAAACATTTAAACTTGTATCTGAAGAGCCATTCAAGCGAGGTGCAGTAAAAAGGAAGGATATTTGAATTAATGGGAGAAATCATCCAACCCAGGAGGAAGAATGTTAATAATCTCACTTAACCCCTGGTAGTATGAATGTTCTCCCACTGAAAGGCAGAGAGGCCATTAAAAAAGCAAGGCACACTTAAAGGACAACGTAGAATCGCACCAAAGCGGTAATGAGACTGCTCAGATGTGAACAATAATGATCTTTTAGTACGATAATTTTTTTTTTAAAGGCAAAAATATAGTTTTTTGGTTGGAAAAAAAAGAATAGGCTCACGGGAAGAGTAAAAACCATTCTTAGCATACCGAATGCACCAAGGTAACGTGCTGAAGTAAAATCAATGATGTAGCGTGACTTCGTCCCACTAAGACAGAATGGCCTCTACCCCAGTTTGTCCCCCGAGGCCCGGGCAGCAGGGCACCGCTCACCAGCACAAGAGTGTTTACGTGCCCAGATGCTGACAGGCCGACGACCTAAGCTAGATGTGTCGCACACCCCTCCTCTTCAGAAATAAAGAAGGCAACCCTAGGGGAGAGAACGAGGTCCACCCTTTCATCTCAGTAGAAATTCAAAATAGACCACTAACTCGGGGAGCAGAGAGAGGGGGAGCACCTGAGTGACATGGTGAAAATGAAGAGTCAAAGTCTGTAGCTAAAGAAACGGAACCTATTGCTCTCAGGTTCATCCTCTGCGTCCTCTACAATCCTCTACATGGACGCGGGTGTGTGCTGTAGAAATTATCCACTGAAGAGAATAATTTAGAACGGTCACTGCACTGTCGAGGACCTCAACTGAACTGGTTTCTATGTAATATTGAAGAATGTATTTAAAACAGCAAGGAAAGTGATTATTTAAATACACGAAAGCTTCTCTCATAAGTCTTCTTAGTTTCAGTTTGCTGCCCAAATCCTTTTTCAGTAAATGAAAGAAAAATTAAAGTTGTCCCAGGGATCGCAATAATTTTATGTTCTAAACGTGTATTTTAGAATTTTAAAATGCACACAAAAAAACATAACTATGACCAGAGAAACGACAGATGAGAAAGGGCATTCACAGATGACCCTTGTCCACTGGTGCAGCAGTACTAGCTAAATTGACCACTGTGTAACTGTCTTATATTCCAAAGTGGCATAAACATACCGTCTCTTCCCTCCAAAAACAAGGGTATGCCTTTTACGCATAGTCTCCTATATATTTAAGTTGAATAAATGTTTAACATTAATCATCTGCCCTGGACCTTACATAATTCTTAAAAATGATTAGGTATTTATTAGATTCCCCCCTATTCTGCTCTTGCAGTTCATAATTAAAAACTGTGACCTTGGGAATCCTCGATAAATATTTATTAAGTGAATAAAAGGGGGGAAAAAAAAACTCTAGTCAAAAGCTGTAACCCAAATCCTACAGTGAAATAGGTTTGAATCCCATGAAGTTTATAATAGGAATTCATGTCGAATCACATTATCAGGCACCCAGGTGTGCAAGGCACCATGTCGGGCACTGAGCAGAGCATAATGAAATCAGTTTGAAGTCAGTTCGATGCTGTTTTGAAAAGAAAATTTATAATTTTAAGTAACACTTGCATCAATAAATTTTTTTACAGTCCGCCATGCATATTCCTTAAAGAAGTAACACATGCCCTCTTGGGCATATAAAGACTTGCCACTTCCACCTAGATTCTTCTAAAATATACACACCTGTAGATGTGTGCCCAGGGCAAACGCGATCTGATGACAGTGCTCAGGTTGCACACAAAGACCATCTTTGATAGTCTGTGGCAATGGCTGCTTTTATTGCCTTAATCTAGAGCTCAACCAGGACAAGTGGCAAAAGCTCGTATTTAACTTTCCTTGCCCACGCTTCCTTACCACCTCGATGGCGTCGCTCATCCTACGGAGAAGTGGGGTCTGCGTGCCCTCCCCCTGAATCTGGGGGCTCTTATAATGACAGTGCAGAATGACACTGAGATCTCAGGATGGGGATGTTCATACTTGAAACTGAGTCACCGGGCTGTGAGGAAGGCCAAGAAGCCCCTAGAGATGCTCAGACGAAGTGGCCAATGTGTAGAGGAGATGCGTGCCCCAGCCTCCTGCCAGGACTGAGCCGCATGCCCCAGTTCAGCACCAAATTGCCAGCCACCGAGGAGGTAGCCCTTCGGTCCCCGTTAAAGCCACCCATACAAGGTCGTGAGAAGAGAGGCAAGCCAGCCCTGCTGAGCCCCGGTCAAAGTGAAGATACACAAACAAAATTAATAACTTCAGGGGAGGTTCAGAGAAAGCTACTCTATTAAACTCTCTTTCGAATGCTGATTTGCTAGGCAGCAACAGGTATCTGTGCCATAAGGTTTACAGAAATAATGTGTGGGTGTCAGTACGTGCTTGTGTGTGCGTGTGTGTAGACAGACAGACAGACAGACATATATACATGAAATTTTTCTTTTCTTGAGGGTTATGAGAGTTCCTGTTTGTTATCATATGGGGAACAGAGAGCAAACCATAAATGGCTTTAAAAACATTAGATGTGGGAAAGCTTTTCTCCATTTGCATCACCGATTTCAAATTCCCCAGCTTTCTTTCCACTTTTTACTCAGAGTTCACTGAATCTTAGAAATGGTTTATATTCCAAGACTATTACGCTGATCAAAAATTTTAATCTGTTCCTTTTTTCTGGCTGGAACCATGGATGGTGCAGAAGAGGAGGAGGAGGTTCCTGCTGTGCCAGAAATCCTCAAGAAAAAGTGAAAGAATTTTGCAGAGCTGAAGATCAAACGCCTGAGAAAAATAGTTTGTCCCAAAGATGTTTCTGAAAGGCAAAGAGGAAGCTTCTCTACGAAAAAGCTAAGCGCTATCACAAGGAGCATGGGCAGGTGTACAGACCTGAGACTCGAATGTCTAAGATGGCAAAAAAAAGCCAGCAACTTCCGTGTACCTGTGGAACCCAAACTGTCATGTGTCATCAGGGTCAGAGGTATCGGTGGTGTGAGCCCAAAGGTCCAAAGGTGCTGCATCTGCATTACCTTCACCAGATCTTCGACGGGATCTTGCTAAGCTCGGCAAGGCCCCTGTTAACATGCTGAGGACAGTGGATCCATGTGTCGCGTGGGACACCCAAACCTGAGGTCAGTACATGACCTACAAGTGTGGTTATGGCAAAATCAACAGAACAAATTGTCCCGAGAGGTAACTCATGGATGGCGCGATCTCTCGGTAAACATGGCATCGTCTGCGTGGAGGATCTGACTCATGAGAGCTATACTGTTGGAAAAACACTCCAAAGAAGTAAGCAACGTCCTGCAGCCCTTCGCGTTATCTTCTCCTTGAGGGAGAATGAAGAAAAAGACCACCGATTGTGGGGCAGGTGGAGACCCCTGACACAGGGAAGACCGGGTCAACGGGCTTGCTAGAAGGAGGGACTAAGGCAGCTACCGTGGTTATTTCTGTTACCTTATCAACAAACAGCGACTGCTTTCGAACTGGAAAAAAATTTAATTTGCTCTAAAATTTCAACAGCTCATACAGAGTAAGGATGAAATAAAGACCCAACATCAGACTGATCTGAACCGTAATTCCAGTTCTCCCATACACCAGCCGTGTAAAATTGCAAATGAATTAGTATCTCCAACTCTCACTTCATTCATTTATAAATGGACAGAAAGACTAAATGAGATAACATGCCAGAGACTTAAATCGAACTTATCAGCTGGTAGCCACAATTATGTTGGGAGGATTATCCGCTATTCTATATTATCTGCATGCTTTAATTACTAATATGTTAACGAAATAAATTGGCAAATAAAAATTGAATTGAGAATCCATAAATCTTATATGAGTGAGAGAGGAGGAAGCATATAACACTTTAATATAAAAGAATGTCATCCATCGACTCATACTTAACTAAATACTGGGAC
>NW_011888875.1:3025556-3028445 GCF_000151845.1 Pteropus vampyrus
AGGCAAAGAGGAAGCTTCTCTACGAAAAAGCTAAGCGCTATCACAAGGAGCATGGGCAGGTGTACAGACCTGAGACTCGAATGTCTAAGATGGCAAAAAAAAGCCAGCAACTTCCGTGTACCTGTGGAACCCAAACTGTCATGTGTCATCAGGGTCAGAGGTATCGGTGGTGTGAGCCCAAAGGTCCAAAGGTGCTGCATCTGCATTACCTTCACCAGATCTTCGACGGGATCTTGCTAAGCTCGGCAAGGCCCCTGTTAACATGCTGAGGACAGTGGATCCATGTGTCGCGTGGGACACCCAAATCTGAGGTCAGTACATGACCTACAAGTGTGGTTATGGCAAAATCAACAGAACAAATTGTCCCGAGAGGTAACTCATGGATGGCGCGATCTCTCGGTAAACATGGCATCGTCTGCGTGGAGGATCTGACTCATGAGAGCTATACTGTTGGAAAAACACTCCAAAGAAGTAAGCAACGTCCTGCAGCCCTTCGCGTTATCTTCTCCTTGAGGGAGAATGAAGAAAAAGACCACCGATTGTGGGGCAGGTGGAGACCCCTGACACAGGGAAGACCGGGTCAACGGGCTTGCTAGAAGGAGGGACTAAGGCAGCTACCGTGGTTATTTCTGTTACCTTATCAACAAACAGCGACTGCTTTCGAACTGGAAAAAAATTTAATTTGCTCTAAAATTTCAACAGCTCATACAGAGTAAGGATGAAATAAAGACCCAACATCAGACTGATCTGAACCGTAATTCCAGTTCTCCCATACACCAGCCGTGTAAAATTGCAAATGAATTAGTATCTCCAACTCTCACTTCATTCATTTATAAATGGACAGAAAGACTAAATGAGATAACATGCCAGAGACTTAAATCGAACTTATCAGCTGGTAGCCACAATTATGTTGGGAGGATTATCCGCTATTCTATATTATCTGCATGCTTTAATTACTAATATGTTAACGAAATAAATTGGCAAATAAAAATTGAATTGAGAATCCATAAATCTTATATGAGTGAGAGAGGAGGAAGCATATAACACTTTAATATAAAAGAATGTCATCCATCGACTCATACTTAACTAAATACTGGGACAGACAGGATGAGACAGACGATCACAAAACTGCTATAAGCAACGGTCTCTCCATCTCTTCCTCAATATGGGAACTTCTCCCACAGCCTTGACTAAAATCTCAGGTAGGAGCCTCAAGACACTTCAGAGGCCACCGGTAGTTAGTGGAGGAAATTCACTCCCAGTAACTCCTCCATGAACGTAAATCAATGAACTCAAAGGTTCATAGAAGCCTGACTTGGAAGAAACGGCACCATTCGTCTTCTCAAAACCAGGTTCCTAACGCATCGCTTAAAACGCATTCTTATGTCTTTAAAACATGACTGTTTTTCAGAAGGAAACATCACACACAATGTCACCTTAGAAAATGCAGAAGATTAATTTCGTGTCTCATGAAACGAGTGCTTACTTCTAAACTTGGGATTTCATCCTCACTTTCTAAAAATGCTGGGTCCAGGGAGGATAGACTAGAAGCACTTAATTAAAACAAAGTAGAAAAGCAGAGGCATTGTCCCTGTGTGCGCCTTACTGTTTACCCTACAGGGACTCTGACTTTTATTCCGCTTCGGCTTGGTTTCTTAATGTCACTTGCCTCCTCGTAAGAGAAATGAAATATTTCTACAGATGAGTAAGCTCTTCAAATGTTCCAGGGTCTTCATTAGCATTTAACTCCTTGGTTCTCGATGTGCCAGGGCCACAGCGAGGTCGCTGCCCTGTGTGATTCTTCTTCCAGGATGCGGCGCTCCAGGGAGAAAGGGGAGAAAGTGTTTGAGTGTCTCTCCTTTGGTGGCTACTGAAAGTCACTCAGTGTCACAGGATAGCCGTTTATGTGACTGCGTGTATGGTGGGGAGGGTACAGGAGGATGGGAGCAGCACCGGGCTGGAGAAACACAATGAAAGAGGAAGAAAGTCGCGGAGGAAAGGCTACTGCTTCCACACATTAGCTTGGCTGTGGACACTAGCGCCACTTTGCTGTAAGAGCGACTGCAGCTTCTTTCTCTTAGAAGACCTTAGATCAGAAGACGAAAAGCAGATGCGGGACTGATTCTCTTCACAGTCGTCGCTGTTATGTTACTCTCTGTCTCCCGATCTATCTACTAAATGCTCACTGTAAACACAGTAGAACATGCATATTAACAGAAACAAACAAAAAAAAATTTAAAAGAGTATGAGATCCTCCCCTAAAGAGATATGTGCTGCCTTCCTTTTGGGATTCGCCCTGTCATGTTATCTGGGAACACGGTGCACAAATGGAGCAAAACTGACCACAGTTCATATTCTGCCACTTTTTTTGATATCATAATAATTCACGCTCCTCTTATGGGTATTGTCATTATTCAATAAGTAAATTCTTCCACACAACTGTCGATAGTTGCACAGTAGCTCTTTGAATGAAAGTGCCATAATTTATTTTTTTAATGCTACTGGTCCTCGAATGTTTTCATTACCTCTGGGAGTTCTGAAGCTGATTTAAGGTTCTGTAGAAATCTTATAAAGAATTTCAAGTCCTGTGCTCTGACGTGCAGGTCAGGAGCCCACATCAACTCCATCAGCAGTTAGTGCACCGTCTACGAGCGTGTACGACACGTCTACAACCATGTCCAACTGTCATGCAAGTGCCACGGAAGCCACACATTATTCGCGAGTCCATTATTCCCGATTCACCAAACTGAAACTGTATGTAATTTTGATCCCACCCCCGTGATACCTACAGACACCAGACCTCTTCAGTTCTCCCTAGAACTGACCTTCTGTCACTTTTCATATTGCTTTCAGTAACTACATATTAATTGTTTCCATCATTCGGCATCT
>NW_011888875.1:3028495-3034606 GCF_000151845.1 Pteropus vampyrus
AAGAAAGTCGCGGAGGAAAGGCTACTGCTTCCACACATTAGCTTGGCTGTGGACACTAGCGCCACTTTGCTGTAAGAGCGACTGCAGCTTCTTTCTCTTAGAAGACCTTAGATCAGAAGACGAAAAGCAGATGCGGGACTGATTCTCTTCACAGTCGTCGCTGTTATGTTACTCTCTGTCTCCCGATCTATCTACTAAATGCTCACTGTAAACACAGTAGAACATGCATATTAACAGAAACAAACAAAAAAAAATTTAAAAGAGTATGAGATCCTCCCCTAAAGAGATATGTGCTGCCTTCCTTTTGGGATTCGCCCTGTCATGTTATCTGGGAACACGGTGCACAAATGGAGCAAAACTGACCACAGTTCATATTCTGCCACTTTTTTTGATATCATAATAATTCACGCTCCTCTTATGGGTATTGTCATTATTCAATAAGTAAATTCTTCCACACAACTGTCGATAGTTGCACAGTAGCTCTTTGAATGAAAGTGCCATAATTTATTTTTTTAATGCTACTGGTCCTCGAATGTTTTCATTACCTCTGGGAGTTCTGAAGCTGATTTAAGGTTCTGTAGAAATCTTATAAAGAATTTCAAGTCCTGTGCTCTGACGTGCAGGTCAGGAGCCCACATCAACTCCATCAGCAGTTAGTGCACCGTCTACGAGCGTGTACGACACGTCTACAACCATGTCCAACTGTCATGCAAGTGCCACGGAAGCCACACATTATTCGCGAGTCCATTATTCCCGATTCACCAAACTGAAACTGTATGTAATTTTGATCCCACCCCCGTGATACCTACAGACACCAGACCACTTCAGTTCTCCCTAGAACTGACCTTCTGTCACTTTTCATATTGCTTTCAGTAACTACATATTAATTTTTTCCATCATTCGGCATCTGTCTTCACTTCCATCTTATCCTTTCATGGTGATGGGGAGATACTTCTGATGATCCCTGCAGAGACTTCGCTACAATGAGCTGTACTACATGACATTCACCAAAGAGTGCGGGTTGAGTGATGTGAAGGTTCTTCTCCGGGTCAAATCTGAGTGAAACTGGAGTTATAAATCCTCATTATCTATTAACAGTGAATGGCGGTTAGAGTCATGTTAATGATATGTCGATTACATAAACAACACTCATGCTCGATATTTTTACAATCATATTTTTTACAAGATTATATCTCTATATTACCACAAGTTGGAAGAGTCTGTGCTTGCCACAGTCAGATATTGGAGAATGGCCTGCATATCAAGACCCCTCTCTGAAACATAGTTCTTCTAGTCACAGTAAGATACGATTGGTATTTCTTCTCTAATGGATTTTTATAAAGTTCCAAATATCTGTAACTCAAATACATTCTGCTTAAAACTTAAAACCTATCTGATATACACTCAGGAGAGTTTTTTTGCATGTTGATTTTCATCTCTCTCCCCCACTACGGTTTAAGCATTTTGAGTTTAGATATCTTTTCTCACTATTTTTTTTTTCAGGGTCTAACGTAAAACAAAATATATAGCAATAAGTAAAAACTGTTGAATTTATAAGCAAACTCAAATTATAAATCAAATGAGGCAAAGTGATTTTCACATTTAAGTATGTAAAATATGCTAAAGATAGAATAAATAATAAAGGGTGAATTAAATAGGTCAGTCTCATTAATCCGATATATTTATTAATGTGTAAGTTATAAAGAAGTAAATTATTCAAACTCTTGAAAAATTATTGTTAAGAGTTATTAGAGAGCAATTTACAACTTGTAGGTTATATAAAGAAACAAATATAAATTTATGTTTCATTTTAATCAAACTGCTAGTCTAATACATAAAAATAAAAATAAGGGGTAGTAATCCCTTATTTTTGGACCTTAGGGTATTTAAAGTATTTTGTTTTTGCTGTTGTGTATGCCTCATTGATAAATTTCGGTTGTAAATGATACAATTTCAGTGTCTACTTTCCAAATTTATGGTATCTGAAGAAGAAAAGAAGTACATCTATTCACTTACAAAACTCCCCTGTAATATTAAAAGCACTGGTTTGGCTAAAGTTTCTTGTTATGGTGTCGCTGCTGTTTTGTCAAGACAAAAAGGAAAAGCAATATTTTGCTGCAAATCTGCTCCCGGGTGGAAATTATTCAGAATGCTTTCCCTTTTCTCGCTAGCTCGGTTTTAAGTTTTCATGTTCTTTAGATTTTCCCATAGCTTTTCACAACTTTTCGACTGAACCTGAATGACAGAACACATCCATCTGGAACCAGAGTGGGTGAGTGGGACCAACACTTGCGAGGAAGTTAGACTTGCTATGTTCTCCCTAATTCCTTCAAAAGGAACAAAGCGAAGGCGGGCAGGTGTTGAACACCTTCTCCTTTTCCCGTGGAGCAGTGGGCCGAATGCCAAACCTTCTGCTAATTCTCATCTGTGACTGCGCTGCCAGTCTACACACATCATGTCTTCCAGTTCCTGGGGCAACTCGTTATGAGAATGTGATCTCAGCAAGGGCAAGGCCTTCAAACCTGTGCTGACTGAACCAGCTTTAGGGCAGGGCGGGCGAAGTCTCCTGGCACAGTGCAGGAGAGCAGTTAGACTTAATTAACCACTTAAGAACTGCTTGTCCTGTGCAATTACTGGTTCCTTTATCTCTTGTTATCTCATCAGTAAAGGAACTGTTGCCCCCATTTTAGTAAATGTAAATGGGATAGTATTTATGAAGTGCTGAATACCTAAAGCCTACAATTTGAGCACATATGTTTAGTTATGGTTATTTCACAGTAACTTCTAATTATTAAAGATGCTGTCCATACATGGCAAGGTCTAAGCAATCTACTTAAATTAGGGACATAATATGATTGACAGGCTCAGGATCTATAGGAACCGTAACCTGGGTTCTTGCATGTGGTATTTGGCAAGATAACCTCTGGGATGTTTTGGGGAATGTAAGTGGAACCATTCTAACCTTCGAGAAGAGATTTTCCCTGAGGTCACAGGAAGGAGGCAAAATGTTTTCTCTTAGGGTCAGAAAATAGGTGCCTTTCCCCAAAACACAGTCAAGGGGAGTCGTCATCAGTTAATGAAAAAAATACACACACATACACATACACAACCATACACAATTACATTGAAACTTGAGTTTTATACCGAAGTAAGACATAAACATACAGAATCTCCAAGCACACTAAAAATCTGACATAGAAGCAAAATAAGCTGCAAACCGCAGAGAAGAGAGAGGCAGAGAATTCGAGGACCAAATAGGGCAGGCGTTGGGCCATTTTACCAACTTGCAGAAGCATCAGTCAGGGACAGAAGAGGAGCCTGAGCCGGCTGGAGAGATGTTACTGGGTGACATAGTGAAACCTCGACAGGTCCACAGTGGAAGTGGCTTTGAAACAGGAGAACCTCATCCAGGGAAAGAAGACTGGTCGCCACAGCTCCGCAGGAAGGAAGAGCCTGGGTGGCTCAGAGAGGTTGCAAGTGTGAATCCTGTGGGAGCTGTCGGCAGTGCTGCTGGTCTGGTAAAGCTGAACTGCACGCAGTCCTCCAGCAGGAAAAAGCTTATTTCCTGGGTGAGCAAAGACACGTGTCCTTCATTCAACCGCAACCGAATTCATTCATTCGACCAATATTTATTGGGTACCTACAGAGGTCCTGAGGATGCTGTGTACAACGGACCCCCAAACAAAAATCTGACTCTCCTAGCGCACTCATTCCAGTTTGGGGAGACATGATGACTAAATAAGCAAATTCGTACAGAATGTACAAGATGGTCGCCAATGCCAGAATGAGAAACAAAGCCGAGTCAATGGCGGGTTGCTGTTTTAGAGAGAACTGTCAGGGCATCTCTTCATTCGGCTGCAGTGAATTCACGCAGACACTGAAATGAAATGGAGTCACTTCTAAGGAAAGGCTGCCTCCAGGGAATCCTGCTGATGACTCCGAAACTGAGGTCGTGCCCCCATGGCTCGCGTGGACAGTGGTAACCAAGTCGATGGCTACGTGAATGGTAGAATAAAGTTCTAGAAAATAAGTGGCATATGCTCTGATTTCTGTTCAACTGCTTATTTGATTTTTATTTAACTCGTGAGTTTACATATAGATATATATATACACGATCTTACATTCTAATTTTTCATCTGGAGAATATTTTATTATTCAGATTTTAATTCTATTTTATTGGTGAGCTTGAACGTGTCTCTTTTTTTAAGACTTAAAAACCATACTAAAAGAGTTATTGGCCTTGCAAATGTTTTTGTGTCAGCTATGCCCTAAAATAAATATAAATAATTTGTGCACAGGGCATTTTTAGTTAGAATTTTCTGATTATATCAACTGTCCAAGCTGAATTTTCCAAGGTGTTTTAATAATAATTTTCTGCTTATCACCATGCATAGAATGTTTCTCAGTGAGATTCGAATTGTACCTTATCTGTATGTGAGATGCAAGTACACACTACTTTTTCTTTACCATATACGACGGTTAGAAAAGAAATACATTTGATAGAGTGATAGAATAAACTAAGATTCAAATGAAACATTAAATAAACAACGGATTGATCTATAGCAAGCTTTTGTTTCTCTAAATCATAAGGAGGCTATTTCAGTAGTGTAAACAGGCAAATTTAATGCCAACACTAAAAACCGTTTCAGAAAGAAATGTGACGCTATTCAAAAACAGAGTGTTTAGCCAGAATGTGATTTTAATTTACGGTATCTGATCATCTTTTTCCTCTATAATACATGCAGAGCTCCATTCAGACTGAAAACTTCTATTTTATAGAGATTAGAATGACTAAATTATTTTCATCATCTAAATTCAGTGTATGCTTTGAATTATATTATTTGGTACAGAGTAAATTTTAAACGGGCCGATTATTTCTTATCTTTATTTAACGGGAAAAAAATAATTTCTAAAAGTTTCAGTATACACACAACTTCATGATGATGAGAAATAAAAATATACTTTGTAAAACTGAAATGTAACAGTAAAATAAAGAAAACAACTCTCAAATGTGTGTGGACGTCACCGCCATGGAGGAAAGCTGACTGGACTGGTGTGTCACGGTGTCTTCCTCTTACATTCTGTGTGTTCTCCCCAGTGCACGTGTGAAGGTCGCAGGAAAGTCAAAGGGAGACAGGGGCAACCAAGGAGATTAAACTGCACTGGACATTTTTTATTTCACCCTCAAACGTCTGATTGATATTTTCAGCACTTTAATTTCAGTCTTAATTATACTGTTTTTCTAATAAAAGAATAAATTCCACCTAGCAAAAGACAGTCTGAGGATAAATAATTGTTTGGTTTCAGCAGTAAAATTTTAAATAGATATGTGCCAAGCAAGACTGTTTTTTAATACTTCTTCCGTAGCTTCTGAATAAAATCTTGAGATCTTCTTTAAGAAAGAAACTAGATATAGAGTTATCACTGCTGGTATGGTATTCTTGCTGAATGTTGAATACCATACCAGCAGTGATAACTCTATATCTAGTTTCTTTCTTATGGAAAGTGGGAGAAATGTTTATAAAACACTGCTTCTCCCCAAAATAGAATACACGTTTTCATATTTGTTTCGTATGTTCACAAGACAGACCACACAATGTGCCAGAAAATAAAAATAAAAATAACTTAGCAGGATTGAAATAGTATGCTCTGTGACTAAAAACACTGAAGATATTTAGGAAAACCTCAAATATTTGGAAAAACAAAAACATCCTTCTAAATAATGCATCATTCTGAGAACATATAAAAAAGGAGGATTGGGAAATATTACAAACAAAATGAAAATTCAAATGCGACATGCAGAAAGATAATGAATTCAGCTAAAACCATTATTACTAGAAAATTGATCACCTTAAATACTTATATTGGAATTGAAGGTCAAAAATAAGTGACCTAAGCTTCTACCTTCAGAAGCCAGGAAAACAAAAGAAATCCAAATTAAGTTAAAGAAAGGAAATAATAATGATAAGAACAGAGATCGATAAGATAGAAAATAAAAATAAAATTAAAAATGCCAAAACAGATTCTTTGGAAAGATCAACAAAATCTATAGAAGTCCTAGCTAGATTAATCAAGAGAGAATAAATGAAAAGTATCTGAAATGAAAGGGGG
>NW_011888875.1:3034656-3044451 GCF_000151845.1 Pteropus vampyrus
GTGGACGTCACCGCCATGGAGGAAAGCTGACTGGACTGGTGTGTCACGGTGTCTTCCTCTTACATTCTGTGTGTTCTCCCCAGTGCACGTGTGAAGGTCGCAGGAAAGTCAAAGGGAGACAGGGGCAACCAAGGAGATTAAACTGCACTGGACATTTTTTATTTCACCCTCAAACGTCTGATTGATATTTTCAGCACTTTAATTTCAGTCTTAATTATACTGTTTTTCTAATAAAAGAATAAATTCCACCTAGCAAAAGACGGTCTGAGGATAAATAATTGTTTGGTTTCAGCAGTAAAATTTTAAATAGATATGTGCCAAGCAAGACTGTTTTTTAATACTTCTTCCGTAGCTTCTGAATAAAATCTTGAGATCTTCTTTAAGAAAGAAACTAGATATAGAGTTATCACTGCTGGTATGGTATTCTTGCTGAATGTTGAATACCATACCAGCAGTGATAACTCTATATCTAGTTTCTTTCTTATGGAAAGTGGGAGAAATGTTTATAAAACACTGCTTCTCCCCAAAATAGAATACACGTTTTCATATTTGTTTCGTATGTTCACAAGACAGACCACACAATGTGCCAGAAAATAAAAATAAAAATAACTTAGCAGGATTGAAATAGTATGCTCTGTGACTAAAAACACTGAAGATATTTAGGAAAACCTCAAATATTTGGAAAAACAAAAACATCCTTCTAAATAATGCATCATTCTGAGAACATATAAAAAAGGAGGATTGGGAAATATTACAAACAAAATGAAAATTCAAATGCAACATGCAGAAAGATAATGAATTCAGCTAAAACCATTATTACTAGAAAATTGATCACCTTAAATACTTATATTGGAATTGAAGGTCAAAAATAAGTGACCTAAGCTTCTACCTTCAGAAGCCAGGAAAACAAAAGAAATCCAAATTAAGTTAAAGAAAGGAAATAATAATGATAAGAACAGAGATCGATAAGATAGAAAATAAAAATAAAATTAAAAACGCCAAAACAGATTCTTTGGAAAGATCAACAAAATCTATAGAAGTCCTAGCTAGATTAATCAAGAGAGAATAAATGAAAAGTATCTGAAATGAAAGGGGGATTATTAGCATAGATAGATCCTACAGACATGGAAAGAATAATAATAAACAACTTTATGATAACAAACTGGATGAAACAAACATGTTTAAAAACACAGCTTACCAAAGCAGATGGAAGATAGAACAGAAAATCAAATTAGCCTTACTTTTTTCTTTAAATTAAACTTGATTTTTTAAAAAAATCTTCCTGCAAGTGAAACTACAGGCACATATGATTTTCAAGTGTGAGTCCTGTAAACCATTTAAGGAAGAAATAAGACCACTTGACACAATCTTATCCATAGAGGAAGAAAACCTTTCTAATTTTTTTGTGAAGCCAATACAAATCTGATATTAGACATTCCAAAATACAATAAATAAATAAATAAATAAACAAACAAACAAACAAATAAATAAACTGTAGACCAAGTATAGACAAAAATCTTTTATGAAATAAATAAAAAACACTTAACAATATTCGGTACATCAAAAGGAGGGGCATTTAAAAAGTACAGTACCTCATGACCTAATAAGTTATTCCAAAGCATTCACAGTTGTTTTCACTTTCAAAAATCAATCTCCACCACAAAGCATGCCATATCCTGCATGAATTCCATGTCCTCCCACGTGACCTACCAGCTCCCTGGCTCCTCAATCTCACATCATCCTAATCTCTGACAACTTTCTACTTCACTCAATTCAGCACCTATTCTTTAGCTACTTTCTGGAATTTGTTATCATCTGAAACTATTCTGTATTTGAAATGTTTAAGACTACCAGCCAATTAACCAATTCAAGTTTTCTAAATCTATTAACCTGGTTTTGGTTTGTTCATTCCAAATCAACCTAATATCCTTTACCTACTGTAATGCACTTTTGTTCCATAGCTTGAGAAAATTCAAAGAGAAAAACAAATAGAACAGACAGGAGACAGAACTCATAGGAAGAGCTAACTATAGAGAATAGATGAGTAGCCTTTGAGCTGTAAGCAAACTCATATGGTATTAATTGGAGATAGTGAGTAAGCAAGTAATCATCTCATAAGACAAAGGCTGAATGTGTAAAATACATCAGGTATGCAGAGTACGTTAGTAATCTGGAAGACATGATAAGGATATGTAGGATAATGGAATATACATTTTTTTAAAAAGATGAGGCAAACAAGAGTGTTGCTTATAAACAGAAAGGATGGAAAGACCAAATTATAAATTCTACATCACTTAATGTGATGTAGAATTTCTACGACACTGTAAATTCTACGACACTTCCGGAGAAGGAGCTTAATCATCCCTAAATTGGCCATCATTTGGTGACACCCATCACAGGCCTGTTTTGGCCCCACGTCCTGCCAAGAAACTCCGATGTCACTTAGAGCTCATCATCAGGCTCACTGGGGAGCAACAACTGTGGTAAACGTAAGTGGCCAATATAGTATAGGTTGGCTCCAGGTGCAGCGTGACTGCTAAACCCTCTTCTTTAACTTCAGTTCTCCTGATAATCACACCATCACTGGGGGTAACTGGTGCATCTGAGATAGGACCTAAGGACACTGCAAAACATGGGCTCAGGTAACATAATCTTTCCATTCTCTCGCTTATCATGAGGTTGTTAACTCAGCCCATCTCATTCTCCTTGCTTTGCTTTGTGTCAGGAATGAATTAAACAAAGCACATATTGTTAGCATCTTAATCTAGTCTGTGAACATTTCTGTTCCATGATCTCTAAAATAGCTTGCTTAATAGTACACCTGAGAGGCAACTAGGCAATTTTCCATACTATACCCGCCCCCTCTCAATTTCTTCTTCTATTTTCTGTCTCTGTAAATGGCGCCAACATTTATATAAACGATTCTTATTTGGAAGTATTTCCAACAATGGGTCCGACTGTGGAGTCAGGGATTTGTCTTACTTTAGTGTTCCTCAATCCCTCGCTGGCCCTTGTGGCTGTGCCAGGTCACCTTTAACTGCCATAGGCCTTCACTGGTCAGGAGTTATAAGAAAAATGTCTGCCCACCAAAGTACACTCTAAGTTCTACGAGGCAGGAACGATGTCTGCATCACCAGCATTGCATTTCCAACGCCCAGCAAAGTGCTCCAGACTGATCGATGCTATCTGTGTTCTCCTCTGACAAATGAACGCTTACTAGAATTTCTTTCACGTAGTAGGAATTTCTACTGTGTTAAGAGATGACTGGACCAGGAATAATCTCTAAAAAGAAATTAAAGGACAGTGACATTTCGCCTTGAAAGAAGAGCATTGACTCTGTGATAGGACACGATAATAGTAATAGAGGTTGAAGTACGGCTTATCTTTTGTTAAAAAAAAGTTCATGCTGTGTAATCTCAACATGCAAACGAATGTACTAAATTCACTGAAAGTTCAGCTTTAATCTACTTTGAATATTAATCCAGATGGCAGAGTTTTGGTTTTTTTTTTTAAATCTTCCTTCTTTTCCCTTCACTATTAAAGGAAGCTCAGAAATTGCTAACAATTAATGTTCCTTTACTTCATTTTTCCCATAATAAAACACTGATAAAATGTTGAAGTGATTTGTTATATTTGTATCTCTAACTAAGAATTAGAGAAATCAGCTGTGTGAGAAAGTTTCAGGGTGACTATCACATACTCCTACATTTTAAAATTTTAAAATTGTTTTTCTCTGCATAAGCCTCTAAAGAGAAACCTATTTATACATTGTAAACCTTGTGCCAAAATAATAATTTTCAAAAGAAGATCTAATTTGAGAATATTAGGCATTTACCAATGTTCCAGAGGAAATTTATCATTTAAAAAATCAAACAAAATGATAGTAATTAACCTAATAATGAATACAACTCTTGTTAAAATAAATGCCATTATTTCATGTGTGTGTCCACATATATATTTAATTTTGAATTAAAATTTAAACACAGAAATGTTAATTCACTATGATGTATGACTATTTCTTTGTGAATTTTTTATCTCCCTTTAATGCTGTAAAATATCAGGGTTTTTTTTTTTCTTTTTTAATATTTTTCCCCTGAGAAATATAACTTGGTGATTTCTGTTGTTCCTCGAATGAAAGTTTTCACTAATATAATTCCTGGGCCCCATTCTTTTTTCCCCCAGTATTCATATACAGTTTAAAATCTTCAGCTAGTCACCCAGCATGCTACTGAGTTCCACCTTCATGTTTCCATATGACTACTGCAATTTTAATTCATCCACAACAAAAGCCCAAATTCAAAATTAATCTCACCCGAAGCCACCTCCACACCACTGTCCGAATCACATTCCTGATTCACGGCTCTGACTTCTATTACTCTGCTCAGAAATCTTATATTACTCATCATTTCTTATTAAATAAAGTTTCTTACTTTCAAGGAACTCCATGAGTCATTCCTAAAAATCTCTTCCTTGCCTTTACCCCTACTTTTTCACTCGATGCCTTCAAGAACTCTGCCTGCTAGCCAAAGCACATGTGCCTCCTTCTTCAAAATGTCTATCAGCTTTGCACAGGTCCATGTGTTTGAAATGCCTTCTGAATGCACCTAAAGTTTTGATATTTTATCTCCACTTCAGTATTAGATTAAATGCACTCTCCTTGATCAGGAACATACTAGAAAGGAGACAGAACTTCCTGTGTGAGCCCACAAGCCCTTCTCATGTGCTTCATTTATATTTCTGGCCACATACTCTTAGTTTTTGCTTCTTAGATTTGCTTTGCTACCTTATAAAGTACGGAGACCAGGGACCTTGCCTCATTTGTATGTGAATTCCGCACAGAACCTAAAACTGTGATAAGCAGCAGAACAGCCTTGTAAGCACTCAACTATTTATTTATTGAGTAAATGAATAATGTAGCAAGTACACACAAAGTAAGGGAACTACGTCAAGACTGTTTCACAAATGCATTCACCATCAAAGAGTGAACTATTCTTATAATCATACACTCTGGAAAATGTTAGTTAGCTATAGTTTCAGGAAGAAGTTTAGCACGATAACTTCGTTATTTTTTAATAATCTGTTTCTAGCTCATATTATTTAAAAACAATATTTAAACATGAAATATATACACATAATTTAAAAATCCAAAGATACAAAAAAAAGTGGACACTAAAATACAGTCATCCGTTGATATCTGCCAGGGACTGGTTCCAAGACTCCCACGGATACTAAAATTCACAGATGCTCAAGTTCTTTATAATAAAATGGCTTAGTATCTGCACATAACCTATATTTGCATGTAGGCTACAGCGGGTATGTCTACACATCACTTCATTCACATGGATATAGCACAGTGCTTTCATCTGGCAAATTCAAGTTTTGCTTTCTGGAACATTCTGGGATTTTTCTTTTCAAATATTTTGATCCCTGGTTGGTTGAATCTGCGGGTGCAGAACTGTGGGTACAGAGAGCCAGCTGTAATTTGCTGTAATTTCTCAACCCTCTCTTCCAGTTGCTCGTGCCATTCCAAAAAGGCAATCAATTTCACCAATTCTATGTATTTATTTTTCCAGAGTAATCTACACCTATGCAAGTTTAATTCTGTGTAATCTTTTGACCTTTTACAGATGTTATATTTTTATACAGAATATTCTCCACCCTATGTTTCCACTGAAAAAGTATCTTGAAGATTTTTTCAATACACATGCTGTCTTCAGTGTTTATAATGTTCTTAGTGATTATACCATAATCTATCACTATCTGTTTAGACATCTATTAAATGGCGTGTAGTTTTTTTCCATTCTGTTGCTATTACGAAACCTTGCTACAATGGATTATTTTTGCACACGTATCTCTTCACATATCTATAGTAAAACTGGAAAATAAATTTCTTAAATAGGAATTACTGGATCAAATTGTATATTAATAGCTATTTTTATAAATATCACAAAATTTTTTGTGCATAGATGCTAAATTATTTATTTACCTCTGTATAACAAAATAACAAATGCAAAATTATGGGCTTAAAACAAAGTTCATTTATTTTCTCACAGTTTCTATGGGACTGAAGTCCAGCTGTGTCTTAGCCAAATTACCTAGGACTGCAACCAAGGTGTCAGGTGAGGGCTACAACCTCACCAGAATGCTCAACTGGGGAAGAATCCTCTTCCAAGATGATTCGGGTTGTACGCAGTTCATCTTGCACTTTAGGACAGAGGACTTCACTTTCTTCCAGACTGTTGGCTAAAAGCCACTCTCAGCAACTAGAGGTCAACCTCAGTTCCTTATGCTCTGGGCCCCGCAACGTGGCCACTTACATCATCAAAACCAGCAAGCCAGAGAATCAACAAAATGGGCATTACATCTCTTATGACATAATCACAAACATGTAATCACGTATATCCTGTCCCCTTCACTGTATTCCAGGGGTCCCCAACCCCCAGGCCACAGACTAGTACCAGTCTGTGGCCTGTTAGGAACTGGTCCACATAGTAGGAGGTGAGCAGAGGGCTAGGTAGCAAGGCTTCATCTGTATTTGCAGCTGCTCCCCAGCACCAGCATCACCGCCTCAGCTCCGCCTCAGATCATCAGGCATTAGTTTCTCATAGGAGCACCAGTCCCTGGTGCCAGAAAGGTTGGGGATCACTACTGTATTCTTTTAGAGGAAGTTACAGGTGGCACCCACACTCAAGAAGAGTGCTCATGGGCCTGAGTACCCCAAGGCAGGGATCATAAAGGACAGTTCTGAGTGTGTCTGCCACCAATGACTTACCAATTTAGAATCCTATCATATACGCGAGTGTGCCTTATACTCCACACCTTCACCAACAAGTGGACGATCAGGGTTTTTGACTGCCTCCAGTCTGAGAGCTAAAAACAAATGCTATCTCAGTGCAATTTTAATTGGCATTTCTCTCGTACCTTGTGAGTATAGCACCTTTTTTACATCTCTAACTGAAATAAATATTTCCTTCTTGTAGACTGTTCATGGTGCCCACTTTTCTATATTTTAATTGGTTTTCTTTGTATCTTTTTTTTTTTATATTGACTTGTAGAAATCATTTACATGGCTTACAAAAGCCATTTATCTCTAATAATGTTGCAAATGTTTATTCTTATCTGGTGATTTGTTTTTAGATTTTGAGGATTTTCTTTCTTATGCAGAGATTTTTTTATTTTTCCTTCATTTAAAATAGTTAAGAAAATGGCATAATTTAAGTTTGTTCTCCTATTCAAAACTAATTTCCCGGTGGATGATTTAAATGTAAAAATATATATATATACACAAAGGAACAAAAGTATGTACATAGGAACAAAAAAAGCACCACAAGAAAGAATTCTTAATTTTCACTCTACTGGGAATGGAATTTGCTAGAAACCCATTTTCAAGAGTTCTGTGCTGAGTAAGTGGGAAAGTGAGCTCATGTTACATGCATGGGCTAAACTACTAGCTTTTTGCAGAGGCCTTCAGGCAGATCAACTGTTGGGATCCCCAACGAGAGAACCAAGCCATGTCCTCAGACAGGACAGTCCCCATTAGGCTGAGCCCTCTCCCTGCTGGTGGGAAGCTACTTCCAGCCTCGCCCCCTTCGTAGCCAACAAGTAAGAAATCTGTATTCCAAAGTCACATCCTCGATAATGTCATCCTCATTGTGTAAAATTTCGACAACATCCTTCATACTTTAATATTTTTTTCCTTTACTTCTTCCTTTGGTCTTTTCACTAAGAGATGATCTATTTAACTTGTCTTTTACTTTCTGTCTCCCCAGTAAAGGTAAGCTCCATGACAACAAAGACTTTGTCTGCTTTTGTCACCGATGATTCTCGAGTCAGCACGGTGCCTGACACGGAGGGCACAGTAAGTATGGACTCAATTCCATGCTCTTTACTGAACAATTGAATGAATGAAAAGAGAAACAAGGTAAAGATGGGAAAGCTATGAAGTGGAATTCACTCAAACTAGATCAAAACAAATAGAAGCTCTGAAATGAGCTGCCTAAATTAAGCATGATCAAGACAACAAATGCTGGTAATTAGCCACATAACCTTACCATAAATGCACGCCTATATACAAAAACATGGATACATGCCAATGTACATATTTTTAAAAGGAAGATAGAATGCAAATATCTAATAAGTAACCAAGAGTGAAAGTTACCCCGAGAAGCAGGAGAAAACTCCATTGTTGAATTGAATTAGTTGTTTTGAAGCTTTCTTAACAAATCTGCTACATCAGAGCAAGGGAATTTTTTTTTTTTTCGTATTTTTTTTACTATAATATCGCCAACACTTAGATCAGAGTCATGAACAAACAGGCATTCGTTAAATATTTATCACATATTACATGCTTGCCATATATATATATGTAATATGTGATAAGTATTTAATGAATGTAAGCATGTAATATGTGATAAGTGTTTTTATATTTTTATATTTATATGTTTAAATGTGTGTGTAAGACATTTGTTTCTATTATTCCATCCTGTGGAAGAATGTTCTCATAAAATTACTGGTGATTATTTCCAGTGGTATTTTCTTTAGAAAAAAATTAATTTTCTTTAGGTAGCAGATGGGGATTTTCACATCAATTTTAACCATTCGAATTGTAACTTTTTCATAACAATTTAATTTTAACTTTGAATTCCATTCTGTCTGCTAACAGAAAAATGATCTCAATTCCAGAAAAGCTCAGTAAATTGTTTTTTCCACATAGACTTCAAGACTGAAATTCTTTCCATGGAAAATTAAAACTCAGCCTCCTTCGTGAGTCCCCGTCCATATCCGTCAGCCTATTGGCTGCAGTCCCTGGGCCCCAGACACTCCATTCTGCCTTCAGTCTCCTTCATCCACCTGATCCACTAAGCCACTGCCGCCATACTGCTCTCCTGACAGAGCTACTCTATTCTCTAGTGCAGGGCTGGACTTGCACATTCTGGACAAGATCCACTGTTGCCTGTTCGGTAGACCCGCGGAAGACAGGCACAAGACCAAGCGCTCGGATTCTACCGAAATAATTTGGGGTTCCTTTCCCCACTCTACTCATTAAGTTCTGCCTTGAGGAAGATGAGTCACTATTCAGAAACTTCCATCTGTAATAAAACCTACTGCTGCTTCTTCCAATTCTCCAAAGTTTTGCCAGCCATTGAACTTTTTCTCATTTGGAACCGTAAAACCAACGTCTTTCATCAATGCACAGTAGTCGCAAAGCAAGCATTTGCCGTAGTAGTCTCCAAACCCTGAGGCGCGCTGCTCGGGGGCACTTGAAATGATCGACACTTGAACTTCGGTTCCTATTTATCTTTTTTGGCTTCTTTATAATTGTAATTTTGTGTGGTTTTCATTGTAAATGACATATTACCTACAGAATACGCATAACGTGTAAATAGATATACACCTACCCTAGTGCTGCTGCTCCAAACACTAATACAACTGTGCAACGCGAAACACAGCGCTTGTGTTTTCGGGCACAGCAACCACGTGTCAAGTTCTGCAGGGAAAACGCAAAGCTGAGTTTTCCAAAATCAAGACATTCTCTCCAGCAAGAGGAAGCCTTTTTCTTGAAGACCACTGTCTTCCCTTTGAATTTCCATAGCCTATTTTACAACTCAAAGACTACAACTTCATTTTATTTCTGTGTTTTGCCAAACCTTGAAAAACCATCTCTGCATAAACTGTTTTTGTCATTTTGCTTTAGGAAATAATTATTTCCACAGTTTTGTTTATAATGCACTTTCTAACTTATTTTGGGATGGAGCTAACTCTCTATTTAACGGTTTTGAAATTTTTCAATGATAC
>NW_011888875.1:3045216-3046424 GCF_000151845.1 Pteropus vampyrus
TGCAGTCTCTGAATGCAGCTGGATTCACATTTTTATTCTCTTGCCTCCTCCCTACATTACAAGGAATTTCACATTGATACATCATCCAAACTTCCCTAATTTTCCCAGTAACATCCTTGATAACTGCCTCATCTCACCCTAGGACTAAGCTGTCACCTACATCATTTTGTATTTAGTTACCACTTTTTCAATCTTACAATGAATACAAATTCGTATTAAAATCACTAATTCCCTGAAGAGTATCAATAACAAGGCAACTAAGAAAAATTCAAGATTACTTTGCAATTGTTTTCATGCTTAGAATACATCCCACTAAGAGTGGAAGTCAGAATTCTATGTTTAAAGGTGTCCTGGATCACCTTTTGCCTTCTTTATCCAAATCAATTTGCTGCAGGTCTACGTGGGGACTAAGAATGCCTTAACATTCCACATTTGTCGTAGTATGACATCTACAATTATATATATTTAATTTCCTCCATTAGTTCTTTCGGAAATTTCCCCCCTTTAATTTTGAGGACATTCTTCCTCAAAAGGAGGACCCTGAGCGCCATCCCTTTGAAATGTGATCATGGAGGAAGCTAGGGCTCCCATCTCCCAGTGTCTGGAGGCGGGTAGGAGCCCAGCACCCCAAGATGTGAAACTAATGTAAGGAGAAGGCAAGAGAATTAAAATGTGAATCAAGCTACATTCAGAGACTGCACCGCACTGTGCTGATCAGCCCTGCGGCCAGGCCAGGCAGACACCTGCAGATGTCTGCCTGGAAGGAAGATCCCTGCTGGATGACTAACAACCCATCCCCACACCTGTGAAGGGGAACCAGGAGCCAAGAGTCATTCCCTACGGCTAAAGCCATGGGGAACCGAGGGATTAAAGGCTGGGAAGTGGGAGCAGGCCTTTCACTCTGTGTATGCTTACCTTTTCACGCTACATACTCTTCCCTTCCTCACTGTATGTCCATATCAAAGGAAATGGGTTAACGAAGTCTTTTAAACCATAACTCACAGGAACTAAAGAATGATATATAAACTAAATTCCCTAAACACATCTCTCTACACATACTCACCATCTTTCCCAGCCTCTCTCGGTCCCTCTCTCTGTCTCTGGGAGGAGACCACATGCTCTGTCTGTGGAGTGTGACCCCTTTTCTAATAAAGTTTCCTTTTGACTCTAACTTTGGCGTGTGTGTTGAATTCTTACCACACTCTCCA
>NW_011888875.1:3047034-3050543 GCF_000151845.1 Pteropus vampyrus
TCTACAATTATATATATTTAATTTCCTCCATCAGTTCTTTTGGAAATTTCCCCCCTTTAATTCTTGACTGAATAAACCAATTTTCTACTGGATCATTGGGTATTTTTTGTGAACCCATAATTTTTGGCATATTGAAAACTTTTCTAGTCTTGAATTTTGAATTACAGCTTGGCTAGATATAAAATCTCTCTTCACATTTTCTCTCCTTTACTATATTGAAAATGCTGGAGTCTCTCTGATTTGTAGATTTCATTTAAGTCCAATGTCAACCAGATTTCCTTTCCCTTGTAGCTGACTTGGTCTTTTCTCTTAAGGCCTTGAGTATTAACATTTATTACTGACATCACCATTTTATCAGAATGTCTTGATTTGGAAAAATCTAGGACAATTTTTCCAGGTATATAGTGACCTTATTAAAAATAAATTCAGGTCTGTTATGTCCAGAAAAAATTTTTGAATTATAGTATTCAATATATTTAAGTAGCATTATTTTTTCTTCAAAGTTTCATTAAAAATATAATGGATTTTTGTCCTGTCTTTTAGATAGTTCATGTCTTTTCTGATCCATTTTAAATCTTTAAAAATTTTCATTTATTTTTTTCACTGTATTATAGTTTTGGTAAAATCTAACTTCCCTTTGATCGTTTTATATTTCAGTCCCAAATAATATTTTTCCATTTTCATGTTTTTCTTCAATTATTACAGTAATTTTTCAATTATTCTTGGTTTGTTTAATTCTCATTTAACATCTTCCTGATTGATTTGATTTTGTTATTTATTCTTAGTTTTTTAACATTGCTGAACAAGGAATTTTATCATGCCTGCAAATGCTTATTTAAGGATATTTAATTCTGGTTCAGAGAGTGTGTTAAAGTTTTCTTCTTTGTGATCATTGTTGGTGGAGAATTTTTGCGGTTAGATGTGTCTGAATTCTCATATCCTGTTGTCTTCTCATTGTAGCTACCATCTGCTATTTTCTATTTGCTTTGTAGTATCTTATTTGCCAAAGTCAGATAAGATAGCTCTGCGTAGGTGGGGGTGCAGGTCTGGGGTGGAGTGCAGGGGGCGGGTTACTTGCAAGCTACATAACCACTGACAGTGGCCATTGGTCCTTGGTTTAAAATTACTGAAAAGGTTTCTGTGATACCCTTTGTCTCACACATCAGTTTATTTAACTGTGAAAGATGCAAAGCAGACAGAGAGCACATGTCAAATGATGGGTTTATCAGAAGCTTGTGAAAAATGTCAGGTGTAAGTCTCACTCTCTCTCTCTCTCTCTCTCACACACACACACACACACACACACACACGTACATGGTTTAGCCTCATAATACAGCTACCAGCCTATCCATTAAGTCTCATTAGCAATTCTTATATTTAGGCACAATTTCCTTGGTATCACATGGCCCAGTTAACATAACTTAGCTTTCTTAACTAAATGTATTTAGCAGGCAGGATTGCAGAAAGGTAGACGCAGAGTGGTATGTATGCTCTGCCACGAACACGATGCATGACTTAGGGAGCATTTCCTAGGGAAACCTACAACTCCATGCTCAGATAACAATGGTGGAGGTTTTGTGAGTTAAAACTGATTATTGAGAATGCAAAATTTTTGAATATTATTTCCAAAGATTTTCTAGTAGTCTTTATAGTCTTCTGTCTTATTGCAAGTTTTAAAAACGGACATGCATCCCATCTATTAATTGTTAACAAAAAGTAAACACTCTTAATATGGATGGCTATAAATTTGTCACATTGTGATAATCTTAGATAAATAATGTCATTCCTGGAGATCTGCTATAATCTTCATGAGTCTGATTAGATTATATTTAAGTTTCCCTCCAGAATTTTAGTTACATTAGTTCTCAATATTTGCCTATGGTCAGAGAAGGCGTGTCACAAATATTTAACATAGCCCCTTTTGCTTCTAGAAAAGCAAATTCCTATGTCACTAGATTCTGTGAAGGCAAGGATTTATCTCTTGCTTTTACTGCTGAATCCTGATTCTCCCAGACAGGTGATTGACACATAGGCTTTTTTCACTGAATATCTTTTTGAATGTTAAATATTTTAATCTAATCACAGGATATATAGTAAAATTGATTTTTTTAATCTATTGAAAAGATCCTACCTTCATCAATATACGATATTCGAACTCGCTTAATAACCATGTTGACTTCATAATATCATTATGCAATTGCCCGAAGGAAGTTTAATAACACAGCTGCATTTAGCATTAGAGAGAAACGGAGAAGCTGAACTACTTCACTAGGTAACAGTCAAGTGGTATCTAACCCATGAATCTAGGCAATCTCTCCACCACCAATTAAGAGTACAGTATCAGAATAAAACAAATTAATGAAGTGAGACGGGGAGTTGTGCCTATAAAATAGAATTTCTAAAAGTTACACAATAAGTAAAGAAGCGTAACACAGGTTACAAAGGTCTCGAGGGAGTTACTGGAGGAAAAATTCCAAAATGCAACCTAAAATAACATCCCTGAGAGTCGGGCAGGTTAGGAATCAAAATCCTTCCAGCTGGAAATTATACAAAAACTAAAATGAAATCCTGTGACCTTACCGGTATCAGGGGGCTGCTGACGACACTGGAGGGACAAGGCACCTATTACGGGATTGTCACCAGAGGAGGGAGAAATAACGTCTCCCAAGCATGCCATGCATTATGATCTTTGTTGTGGCTCTGGATGATTTACACTTGGCGACAAAATCTGTTAGGTGCCTTTAGCAGCCAAGAAAAGTGATAGTTCCTGAGAACTACTGCAGCCAAGAAATCCATGCTTCCCTCAGGACAAGTTGGAACGCTCTCGCACAGTCTTGTAAGGCCCTTTTGTGAACTGTAAGTTTAAGAGAGTAGCTTTTATTCTCCTGAGTGAGCTTCGCATGCAGGGGAAACTCTGAAAATCACTTGTTAAACTTCTAGAAAGGAGTATGCATTACAAGATGTGAAATTTAATAATAAACTCGGTTATTCTGTTATGTATTTTTGGCCTGATAATTATCAAGACCTGAAAAAAAAAATCACTAAATATTCATGATGCGTCAGTTTAGTTCATAAGCTCTCAAGTAATTGAAAATGGAGAAGTAAAATCCGCAATACATTATCTGCCTTTATTTTTGGTATTTGCCACTTTGTCTTTCTTGAAATGGTTTTAATTAAGAAACTTTAAAATTTTTGTTTTTTTCTCTTTTTTTTTTTTTTCTTACAGTTACAAATGGGGGTAAGGGACATCTTGTTTGAGGAGCAGTCCCAAGATGTCCGCTTAACCTCCAACCCTTTCTGTCTGTCATACTGTCTCCCATCATGTGGCCCCCAGTGCTGCTGGTTACAGTGGGGGATCACTAGGGCCGCAGTGCCTTAGATAAACGCTACTATTCACCACAAATCTCAGCAAATGCATCGATGTGGCAGTCGTGGCAGATCTGACCCGGCAGCCCTCCCTCGCCTCCGTCATAACTGCATCCAAATAAGCATGGAGCACTGGGGTCACA
>NW_011888875.1:3051347-3056232 GCF_000151845.1 Pteropus vampyrus
CAGTTCTCTCCTATACACAAAACCAGGCTGAAAGTGGCCCTTCAGAACGGGGCCGACTTGTCCCATAAAGAAGTGCCCTCCTGTCCCCAGAGTCTGCCTGGAGTGTACGTGGGAGCGTCAAGTATCGTTAATTTCTTTCTCCAGCTTCAAACGTTTCTCTAAGTAGCAAAATAAGAAAAAAAAAAATCACGAATTTATCTAACATCTTTAAATAAAGTGTAAAGGACAACACAATCACAACGATCCATTGAGTTATAAAATATTTCTTAGGTCTACTTCCTTTTGAGACCCTATCATCCACTCTCAACGGCTCTTGATGTTAAGTGGGGTTTTATCATCACCATTTTAGCTTTGAAGAGTTAAGTAAATTTTCCAATGTTACAGATACTCAACTCTGGCAGGAATTATTTGATCATATAAATATCATCCTTTACTGTAATGTATTAACCTAACTACTGATAAATTATTTATACATCTTTATATTATGGATATAAAGGCTAGTAATGATATATCCATATAAACAGCAAATAGTCTCTTATTGGCTCTCTGGTTCCTTATGACAATTAAAATATTAGTATTTATCATTTCTTTAGAGCACATTTTTCTAGAATTTTTTATTACTACTTATTATGTTCAACATGCAATTGCCATTTGTGATTATCCTTGACCTACATAAACAATTTATTCTGATTTGAACTAATAGTAAAATTAAGATTATATGAAGTATCCAAAAATCAGACATCTTAGCATTAAAAAAAAAAAAAAAAAAATCTCATTAAGATGAGACTGTCCAGCAGGAGAAGATGAACATAAAAGGAGTGAATTTCTCATTATCTTTTATATCTCCCCTCCTTGCCCACCCCAACCCTACATATTTTGTGTTAATCAATTTTGAAGTTTAGGGATAACATGCACCCCTCAACATATAATTAGTAAAGGCCTACATATGCTCTATTGCAAAACACTCACCAAAGAACAACAACGAGGCTCATTATATGTTAATTTACTTGTGGAAAATGAAAAATATCTTTGGACTCTCGGGACATTCGGTGAAGTATAGTTTCTGGGCTGAAGTGTCCATTTCTTTACCAATCAAATGGTAAAACGAGATACGTGTTCTCAATAGTTTTGTATACAGCTCAACCTGTCAAGCTGTTTTCATGACCTACACCAAAAACGGATGGAGGGGTAGATGGTTATAAAAGGCTATGTGCTGACCCGATGGGTCTGGATGTAGGTTCACACTAGGAAAAACACTTCCGACAGTCGTTGCCAGCTATGCGGACCACGTGGGAAGTACACGCCCCATGGGTCGACACGAGGAGAAAAATTATGAGGACCATTGTAAAAGAATCGAAAAATTAGCAATGTGAGTTCAAAACGCATCTGTAAAATAGAAGCTCCAGTGGAGTTTGATCCTTTGCAGTTTTTAAGTACTCACTGCAGAAAATGACTGACATAAAGTTGAAGATATGGAGACTAGATTGCAATAGTACAATTACTGAAAATAGGCAGGATGAACACAGGAAAACAGCAAATACAAAAGGCTGTCATTAGGTTTCCTATTAAAATTATTCAGACAAAATTTTTTCTCATTTATCTCTCTTACTGATAGATGAAAATTAAAATACAAACAAAATAAATTAGAGATTGTTTGCCTCCCTCCCCCCAAAAAGAAGTCAATTAAGATATTCTACAATAAATATTTATTACTAAAAAATCTACAATATTTATTACTATAATATTTATTACTATAAAATATTTATTACTAAAAAATATTTTGCACTGATCTATTTCTGTGCCACTTTCTGTACATAGTAACTTTTTTTTTAGCACCAAGTCATAGTGTAATCTTTTTGAATAGATTCAAAAGGCAATTAAACTCACTGCATGGAGTTTAACTGCACCCAAAGAGATGACACGATGAATAGCTGAGAACAAGTTTATTATTGCACTTAAGCTATGACAACCATGAAATAATAGCCACCAAACTAATAACAGCAGTAAGTATTCTTAATCAAAAGGAAAATCCAAGAACATGAGCGTTAAAAATAATACTGTAGAAAAAGAATCTTAAAATGGAATAAAGGAGACTATAAATAAGGAAGAGCAATGATGACCTCAAAATATACATGTATAGAGCATTAAATAGTTCAAGAACTATGAGATCTTTTATTTTGCATGTTTGTCATAAACTACCCTTGTTTTTATGTTTTCTTATGCAAAAAAAAAAAAGCACATTTTCACTACACTCAACAAAATAGCTAAAATGACTAACAGTGTCAAGGGGTGGCGAGTGTACAGAGCAATAAAATCCCCCTTACACACCTAGGTGGGGTTTCAAAGTGTACCGCTAGGTTTGAACTCGTTTGGGGATTTCTAATAAAGTGAAACATACCCCTTCTTCTCCATGACCTAGCAATTCCGCCCCTAAAGAAATGAGTGTATCTATCTACACAAAGACTCATACTCATACCGGTAGCACTGTTATCAGCCCAAACTAGATGATGCCAACATCCGGCAAGAGGTCGAGGGAATATTTAGTTAGCAAGAATGGTTCGAGCACAGACAAATCTAATATAACATGGAAGTCCCTCAGAATGTCAAAATAGCAGTTAATTTTGGTGTGTCTGTGTGTTGGCAAAGTACATGAGAGACTCTTATGTGGGCCAGGATATGTTCTATACCTCAGTCTGGCTAGTAGTTAACTTTGTGCACCTATATAAAATCGCTGAGCTGTACACTTCACATTAGCATTCTGAATACCCTCTATTGCATTTATGTTATCCTGCAATGTAAAAATATAAAAAATAATATATTCCAAGTGTCTGAAACGGTTTATTTCATGACTCCATTCAACATACGTCATTTTGTTACAGTTTCTAGATACATTCAAGTCATCTACTGTCAAAAGTAACTCTCTGAACAGGTTTTGTGTGGTATATATGTCATTTACTCCTTAGTGGACGTGAGTTAAAGTGCCTTGCTTTCCCCCTGCAGCAAGTGGAGATCAACAAATTAGCTATTGTTTTAGGGTCAAGGAACAGGTAAATATATTTTGAGCATGGAACCGGATGTAGTCGTTAGGGTGGTGAGAGAGAAAAACCAGAAGATTAGAAAGAACTATGTAAATAAATATAGGAAGTTGTCCCTTTAAAAGTTACTAGAACTAGCAGCAGACAAAAAGAGATTTCTCCACCTCCTACTATTCACTTTTGAGAAATTAAGTCTAGTACTGTGAATACACTGGTTTAGACATATTATTAGTAAAATCTGTGGGGTGATATGAAAACATAAGCAGAAAATATGGAAAGTTTGATTAACTGGATTTTATGAGAAAATTTGCTATGACTTATACCCTTTCCTCCCAAAGGAGCACCTTACAGCAGCCTTTTTAAAAATATCATGTAAATTAGGGACAATTTGTACTGTACTTAAATTCAGTCATTTCAACGTAAACATTAAGTGTTAAAAAGGAAATTCTGTCTACATGCTGGCTGCAATGTTTGCAGGTCTGAATTTCAACTAGCTCTCCTTAGAGAAATGTTTAAAGAAGCAAAACCTATCTAGAGGGTAATCAGGAGATGTATCAAATTTTGAAATGTGGAGATGTTTTGATTTCACAATATCATTTTCAGAATATTTTCCTAAGGGCATGTACTTTTAAGGATATGTGAATGCAACTTATTTTAAAAAGTAAAAAATTAAAACCAGCCTGAGAGATTCAAGGGCTGGAAGCTGGTTGGGAATTTAGTGCTTCCATCCAATGGAACACTTAGTGGCCATTAATATTACAAGGTAGACATACGTGTGTTGACAGTGGAAATTGCCCCTTATTAAAGAAAAAAAAAATGTAAAGGTTAAAGAATACATAGAATGACATATGTGTTATACACATAGTCACCGGAGTCTGAGAGCTTACATCAAGTGACAGCAATTGTCTTGGGAAGATAAACTGTAGGAAACCTTCTGATGCATTTTTAAATTTTTACATTAAGCAAAAAATATAAATACTAAGCAAAAGCACAATTTTGTTTACCAAACTGAAAGAACACGAATTAAAACTTGAAAATCGTATTCTGGTCCAATCATAAAAAGCACAGCTTGTCAACAGTCCTCAGTCTATCACGTAATAAATTAACAGTAAAAGAGTTCCTGCTATGCCATTTTCCCAATTTTCTCATGAAAGGATCTAATTTCCTCTTAAATGATAGAGCAATAGTTAAAGCATCTTTGTAAAAAATGTATTAATTGTGAGAACAATCACATACTTTACATAACTCTTTCTCAAAGAATTCTTTATTCAATTAGTAAGCACAGGGAAAGACCAATGAAGATGGAAAGTGAATTTATAATTGGCCACATTAATTGAGAAATTAATTGCTCTACAATAGAGCTCTATCTCTTGAGTATATATTTCAATCATCACGTACATCACTTATTTAAGAATTAAATAGTCTATTTTCTGACACCTATCTCGGGTATTCATTGTGTCCCAAATATTTGTTCTTTATTTATATTGCAGTGCTACATAGATAATTAAAAGAAGTGACTTCCTGCTTGAAATTGAATAAGGTACTGTATTTCTATGTTTAATCTTAGCAAAAAATCACCCACATACTGAAAAGAAAGAGAGATTTTAACTTATGTTATCCCTTGCTCATTTTTCAGTACCTGCTGAGACCACAATTGCTAGGGTTAGCCATTCAGGTTTATAGGTCACAGCCTCTGACCTCCAGGGGACTCAGCCTTGTAGGAAGCCAAGCAATTATTTCCTGGAGCTAAGCATCCTCTAATGGCGAAGAGCAGAGTGCAGCGGAACTCCTGGGAAAGTTCCCAGAAATGACTGGGTTTGGATGAAGGAGCATGAGTCAGGGAAATAATT
>NW_011888875.1:3057358-3060049 GCF_000151845.1 Pteropus vampyrus
GGAAAATGAGATTTGGAAGATTGTAAGAGATACTGATAAATAACAGCCTTCTTTCTTCATACACTAAGATTTAAACCAATTGAAAACGGGAGGATGAGGCAGCAAATAGAGAGAATATTGGCATTATAACTTACAAAGCTTTTAGTGGGGAGCATGGCCGGGCTGCAAACTCGTACCAGATTTCCTGATAGTGAAGTACCCTCAGCAATGCTTAGGCAGTTAGACAAAGTGCTCCTCAGGTCGGATTCTGCTCTTTCTAAAACTTGCTTCGTAGAGGAGCAAATCAGTGGTCAACTGGCCACCAGGAGGAGGAGAGGGAGGAGCTGCTCTCTACCACCCAGCTTCTCCTACCACACCCTTCAACCAGCTAGGTGACTTCTCTCCTCGGGATGTGTGAAGAGACACAAGCCAGATAGTAAAAATACTATCGCATAGAAACATAAGGCACTGGGGAAACTGCCCCATTCTAACATTCGACATTATTCTTAAACATGTATAAATATGGGCTCTAACCTCTCCCGTTTTAACGTAATTTTTTCTATCGGTATCACACTATTGGTAATCTATTCCTACATTTAGAAAGCCCTACTGCCCCCAAAACTAACCCATCTGCCTTTGTGACTCTTCTAGGAACTGCTATTGGTTAGTAATTGTTTACTCACAAAAGGCTCTGAAACATATCATCAATTCCAACGTTTCCTTCGCCCGAGATGAAAAATTCATTCCACACACTATCTTATCTCAAACTGCTGTACATAGCCTATCACAGACCTGCCATGATAATGCTACATAAAGCTACTTTTAATAGTGAAACAGGGCTACATCAACACGTCAACATTTTAAAATCAGTTACAATGCCATTGCTACCAAACTGGTATAGGGTTGTTCATAATATTCTTTTTATTCCTTTTTACTTCTGCAGGATCTGTAGAGGTATCCTCTTTCTAATATTGATAACGTGCATCTTTTTTCCATTTTTGTTCAAAGCATCTAGACAGAGGTTTATTAATTTTATTGATTACTTCCAAGTATCAGCCTCATTTGGTCTAATTTTTTTCTGTTTTCAATTTTATGGCTTCCTATTTTTTTATTACTTTCTAATTTCTTCATGTTTGGAGCTTATTTTGCTCTTCTTTCTCTAGTTTCTTAAGAAGAAAGCTTAGCTTATTGATTTAAAACTTCCTTGTTTTATATTCTGAGCATTATTGCAATAAATATCCTTTTAAACACTACTTTTGTAACATTCTACAAATTCTGAGTCATTTTCATTTAATTCAAAATAATTTATCTTTTTTTTAACTATTTAACCTCAAAGTTATTTAGAAATGTTAATTTCTAAATTTGTTATTTAATTTCTAATAGGGGATTTTCCCTAAATATCTTTCTGCTATTGATTTTAATATGTTTCCACTGTAATCCCAGAACATACACTATATGGTTTCAATTCTTTTAATTTTTTGAAATTCATTGTATGGCTCAAAATATGGACTTCTATAGTGAATTATCCATGTGCATTAAAAAAAAAAAAACAACCCATGCTAACATAGTCATTTTCTATAAATGTCAGCTTCTCAGTTAAGTTGAGCTGTCTGAGGTATAGTTCAGGTCTTTTTTCCTTATATATTTTCTATCTAGTTGTTTCATCATTAGCTGAGAGCAGAGCATTGAAGACTCCAAATAAAACTGTAAATTTAGTACATATTATTGTTTGTCTTCCTGGCAAATCGGCCCCATTAACTTTATGGAATATCCCTATTATTTCGAATAATATTGCTTGCTGTGAAGTCTTTGTCTGATATACAGCCATCCCAGTTTTCTTTGGGTTTGTGTTTGCAATATTATTTTACTTACCTATTTCCTTATATTTAAAATGTGTTTTTTATATACGATTAGGTTTTGACTTTATCCGTCTGACAATTCTCACCTTTTAATAAACTGAAGTTTTTAGACCCTTTACATTTAATGTAATTATTGATAGGTTTGGATTTAAATCTAGCAACCTACTATTTTTTATTGGGCATCTCTCTTCTGAGTACTTTTCTGCATTCCTTTAGATTTGTCATTTTTATTATTTCATTTTATCTCCACTTTTAGTTTATTAGCTATACTCCTTTCTATATTTGGTTATCTCTGTTTTATTTGTACCTTAATTTAGTAAAATCTACTTTCTAAAAATATTGAAATACTTTAAATAGAGTGTAAGAATTTTCAAACTGTGTACTTTCCATTTTTTCCTTCCATTCTTTCTGCTGTTATGCATTGACTTTCACTTACGTGTACTCTTACTATTTTTATTGTTCTAGACAGTCATTTTAATGTAATTACAATTTGTAAAAATTGTACCTATTATAAATTTTGTTCTTTTCAGTTCTCGTCGGGTCTTTCTGTAGATCCAACTTTCCCTCACACCTTTTGCCTGAAAAACTTAAAATTTCCTGTAGGGCTGGTCTATTGGCAATGAATTCCTCAGTTTTTATTGGCCAGAAAAAGATTTTACTTTTCCTTTCATTAGGTACTAAAATCTATATTAACAGCTTTTCTCTTTTTCATTTATGACCGTGTATCACTCTATTAACTTGAAGTTTTCAGAAATTCTGACAAGAATTCTGCTGTCTTGCTCACTTCATTCCTCTGCGTATAATGTCTTTTTTCCTCTGCCTTCGAAATTTTATTTTTCTCTTTGTTTTAAGC
>NW_011888875.1:3060099-3080406 GCF_000151845.1 Pteropus vampyrus
TTTTATTCCTTTTTACTTCTGCAGGATCTGTAGAGGTATCCTCTTTCTAATATTGATAACGTGCATCTTTTTTCCATTTTTGTTCAAAGCATCTAGACAGAGGTTTATTAATTTTATTGATTACTTCCAAGTATCAGCCTCATTTGGTCTAATTTTTTTCTGTTTTCAATTTTATGGCTTCCTATTTTTTTATTACTTTCTAATTTCTTCATGTTTGGAGCTTATTTTGCTCTTCTTTCTCTAGTTTCTTAAGAAGAAAGCTTAGCTTATTGATTTAAAACTTCCTTGTTTTATATTCTGAGCATTATTGCAATAAATATCCTTTTAAACACTACTTTTGTAACATTCTACAAATTCTGAGTCATTTTCATTTAATTCAAAATAATTTATCTTTTTTTTAACTATTTAACCTCAAAGTTATTTAGAAATGTTAATTTCTAAATTTGTTATTTAATTTCTAATAGGGGATTTTCCCTAAATATCTTTCTGCTATTGATTTTAATATGTTTCCACTGTAATCCCAGAACATACACTATATGGTTTCAATTCTTTTAATTTTTTGAAATTCATTGTATGGCTCAAAATATGGACTTCTATAGTGAATTATCCATGTGCATTAAAAAAAAAAAAACAACCCATGCTAACATAGTCATTTTCTATAAATGTCAGCTTCTCAGTTAAGTTGAGCTGTCTGAGGTATAGTTCAGGTCTTTTTTCCTTATATATTTTCTATCTAGTTGTTTCATCATTAGCTGAGAGCAGAGCATTGAAGACTCCAAATAAAACTGTAAATTTAGTACATATTATTGTTTGTCTTCCTGGCAAATCGGCCCCATTAACTTTATGGAATATCCCTATTATTTCGAATAATATTGCTTGCTGTGAAGTCTTTGTCTGATATACAGCCATCCCAGTTTTCTTTGGGTTTGTGTTTGCAATATTATTTTACTTACCTATTTCCTTATATTTAAAATGTGTTTTTTATATACGATTAGGTTTTGACTTTATCCGTCTGACAATTCTCACCTTTTAATAAACTGAAGTTTTTAGACCCTTTACATTTAATGTAATTATTGATAGGTTTGGATTTAAATCTAGCAACCTACTATTTTTTATTGGGCATCTCTCTTCTGAGTACTTTTCTGCATTCCTTTAGATTTGTCATTTTTATTATTTCATTTTATCTCCACTTTTAGTTTATTAGCTATACTCCTTTCTATATTTGGTTATCTCTGTTTTATTTGTACCTTAATTTAGTAAAATCTACTTTCTAAAAATATTGAAATACTTTAAATAGAGTGTAAGAATTTTCAAACTGTGTACTTTCCATTTTTTCCTTCCATTCTTTCTGCTGTTATGCATTGACTTTCACTTACGTGTACTCTTACTATTTTTATTGTTCTAGACAGTCATTTTAATGTAATTACAATTTGTAAAAATTGTACCTATTATAAATTTTGTTCTTTTCAGTTCTCGTCGGGTCTTTCTGTAGATCCAACTTTCCCTCACACCTTTTGCCTGAAAAACTTAAAATTTCCTGTAGGGCTGGTCTATTGGCAATGAATTCCTCAGTTTTTATTGGCCAGAAAAAGATTTTACTTTTCCTTTCATTAGGTACTAAAATCTATATTAACAGCTTTTCTCTTTTTCATTTATGACCGTGTATCACTCTATTAACTTGAAGTTTTCAGAAATTCTGACAAGAATTCTGCTGTCTTGCTCACTTCATTCCTCTGCGTATAATGTCTTTTTTCCTCTGCCTTCGAAATTTTATTTTTCTCTTTGTTTTAAGCAATTTGACTATGCCATGCTTAAATGTGGTTTTGTTTGTTGTATAAGCTTCTTACATCTGTTGTTGATGTCTTAAATTTGGAAAACTCTCTGATCTCTTCAAATATTGATTTCATCCTACTTTCTCTTATTTTTCTTGTACTCTAAATTCACGCATATTACATCATTTCACATTGTCCCTCAGTTCTTGGATCTCCTATTCTGTTTATTATTTTTTAACTATTTGTCTCTTTGTATCTTAACTTGACATTTCTACTGATCTGTTTTCAAGTTCACAGATTCTTTACTCAACTACATAACGATGCAAAAATTTTCAGATGAGCTCATCAAAGAAAATTTTCGTATGATATTGTTTCTAGCTCTTCCCTTTGTCACTTTATCATTTCCATTTCTATGCTAAAATTCTCCATCTGTCTGTATCTGTTTTCTATCTTTTCTACTAGATTTTTTTTTTCTTTTGGCATATAAATCATAGGTATTTTAATTCCTCTCTGACAATTCCAACATCTGAGTCTGGTTCTGCTGATTACTATATCTCTTGGAAACATTTTCATTTTTCTTTTGCTTTCTGCATCTTTTTTATGTGTGTAAAAAAGAATTTGTATAATTCTTGATAGCTTTTTCCCATTAATTGAATCCTTGTTTTAGCTGTGTTAACTAATTAAAGCACTCAGCTACATAATTCTGATGCAGCTCCCTTTCAACTCAGTTTTATATATGCTAAGGCTAGCATATATTTTGTTTATAAATAAGCCACAGCAGATTGAACTCAAATCTAGTGTCAGTGAAAGGCCCTGGATGCTCTTCAGTATTTTATCAAAACCCAGAACAAGACTCTTGCTATTGGCCTAAGGCCCCATATGCCCTGCTTACCATTTTCCTAAGAGCCTGAATATGTAATCCAGACACTATAAAAACAGTATCTTGGCTATATAAAAATACCTTATACCATAACATTACAAGCTTCCTTAACCCAATAGGTCACTTGATTAGATCTTCTGAGTAAAATCTAAATATGCAAATGAGAACAACCAAATAGGAGAGAGCATTGCATGATATGATATAAAATATAGACATTTACAACTTATATGTGCAAACATGAACCTTTGTGCACATTTACCTAACGAAGTATGCTTGTTAGCCCAGACAATAATTCATTGTCAGTATATTATCATTCTAATAACTAAAGGATAATACGATAACATACTTTTAGGGTAAACTTTTCCTAATAATTTTATCCTATTGATCCCTTTTCAAAGGCTTTGTTTTAGGTGAATTTTCAAAACAAAACCAAAGAACTAGTTAGTCTAGATCAAATCAGCTATTTTACATAATCGTTATTAAAGTTTCTTAAGCTTTGAAAAAGTGACAAAGACATTCTTCTCATGATGATGTTGATTTCTAGTGATGATAGTATCCTCACTTTCCAGAGTAAAATAAATTATGGCTGCATAAACCAATTTTAATTCACAAATATCATTTTTTAAGTTGACATTTATTCAAGTGTCTGTATGGTTGTCTGCGTTATGCATTTAGCTATTATTTTAAAATAGGCAAAGTCCTTCTTCCTTGAAGGTATAAACAGGCAGATGTACAAATGTAGGCAATAACATATACACATACACACCAGCATGCACGCACATGAATCCTCAGTTTAAATGATCTAAGCATGGTCATGACTGTACACCCTTGAACTGGTGTGAGTCTTGCCTTTACTACAATTGTCTTTAACCCAAAGGTTCCTTCTCTGTACAAGAAGGGTAAAAATATCATGTGGCTCGTCGGATTATGACAACTATTAGATGGCATAATTCATTTAAGTTGTTTGGCAATTTTGTAAATCTTTGTACAGTCCCTGAATTCATCATTAGTACTGATTTTTCTAAGCATCGTTACAACTGTCCATTGGACATCAGACATGTGGCAGCCACTAGGATAGTGTCTGGGATGAAAGGTGAACATTAGCTACAGCCCTCAGGTCGGTCACAATCTACTAGATGAAGTGGATCTGTATAGCTGACAATAAGGGAGGAGCGGGTGGGTCTTTCTTCTCCGGGAATCAAGGAGAGGAATGCTGGGAAGGTTGAGTGAGGAACCTAAAGCTTGGATTTACCTACTTGGATTAAGTAGATGAAATTGACTGATGAGCACTTTGACAATTCAGGGAAAGGGAATTACCTTTGGGGCTGAAGATTAGTGAAGGAAGGGCCCAGAGCTGGAAAAAATCATATATATGTCTATACGTACTACATATATGAAGTAGTTAAGATTTTATCTTATCATCCAAAGGGTTCTTTTGAAGAATTTTAAACAGGTTGTCATAATGGCCAGATTTGAATTTTAGAAAAACAGCTCTGACAGCAGCACGCTTCAAAGGTGGGAGGCAGTGAGTTAGACAGGGTCAGAAAAACCTTATCTATTCAGTTTTAAATAAAAATGTCTCGATCAGCGAATTGGCAATGGGAATGGAGAAAAGGAGTCTGAGCCAAGAGTTTAGGGGAAAACAACCTAGATTTTGTAAACTGGATACAGGTATGAGAAAATAGGATGTGTGTAGACTCTAAGTTTTTTCTGTGGAGTAACGGAATGGCTATTCTAATCACTAAATAAAAGTGTAACAATCTAAAGAGACAGATGAAGAGCTTGAATTTCGGGAAGCTTTGTCACTTCCTGGTAGAAATGCTCAGCAAGCAGAACCAAGTCTAATGTTTGAGATGCAGATCTGTGCCATTACCAGCAATTTCTTTTTCGGTTTTGATCTACGGCAAGATCTGCAGATAGAATAGGCACAACCCCAAATACATATGAACATATAGATAAAAATATAATTGGTTATGGCAGATATTGTAGTTGGCTCCAAAACACCTATTCTTCATTGAGGAATCACTCCAGGCCAGGCTGAGTTTCAACATCCCTCTGGAGAATGCAGAGCGGGAGTGAGCACGTGGTCTGGTTCTGGCTACTGAGGTGTGACGGGAAGTCAGATGGTGGGATTTCTGGGAAAGCGTTTCTTAATTCTAAGCAAGAGACACAGGAAAGAAACAGGCTTTCTCTTCTGTCTCTGTGATGTGAGGCTTCAAAATGCTGTAGCTGTCTTGCCATGGGTTTGAGAATAAAGTCAGAATGGAAAATACCGGATTCGAAGGACAGAATGAATCCGGTTCCAACAACAGTGGGGTCACTTTGGATTTCTTCTAACGTGAGGTAATAAGGGTCCTTACTATTCAAGCCATTTTGATTTGGGGCTTTGTTCACTTAAAACTGTGATCATAGTTACTGATTGTGATAGGCAATTTTGTGTTGACTAGATTGTGGTGGCAAATGTGTGCTCAAACACTTACGTGTTTCTGTAAAGGTAATTTTAGACATGATTAACATTTACAGTCACGGGACTTAAGTGTGGCATATTACCCTCCATAACGTCCATGGGCCTTACCCAGTCAGCTGAAGGCCTTGAGAGCAATGACTGAAATTTCTCAAAAAAGGATTCTGCAGCCGCATTGCAACACAGAACTTCTGCTGCAGCTCCAGTCTTTGGACTCAATACGCAACATGAGCTGTTCCCTGAATCTCCAACCAGACAGTCTGCCCTGTGGATTTCGGTCATGCCCGTTTACGTAATCGCATGAGCCAGTTCCTCAAACATCTTCAGACATATGAATCCTGCTGGTGCTGTTTCTCTAGCGAAATCGAATACATCGATGTGGTAGTTCCATTTTGTAATTATTTTCTAATAATATGTAATAATGATCACTGATAATTAACATAATTACATGAAATTCATTGTCTGATTTTTTTATTTATGTAGAAAAATCTATATTTGGCATGTGTCTGGGAAACTAACAGATTTAAACAATCTTAGTCATTAAATGTGTATTCATCTAAAATTCAGTGTTTTCAAAAATACTAAGTGAATGTTTTTATAATTACTTATAACTTAAAGTGAAGAAGGCCTTTTACTTTACCCCATTTCTTTTGTGTTCTCTGAATCTAAGCGAGTTTATCATTTGTTCTTTTATGGCAGAATGCTCTCACATATTTTTGTTGAGTACAAAGGAATTTCCTCACAATAAGATTAAAACAATGAGAATATGCATCAAATTATGAGATAATATAATTTTAAACTCACAAATAAATTTTTACTATCTCTTGTTGTCAAGGAAACTACTTTGTATGTCCCTGCATTGAATTACTAAAATGGTAGGCTTTTTAATGCAAATTCTTATTCCCTTTTCACTTTGTACGCTGCATTAATTGTTGTAATTTATATTTGATGAAGCTATGTAAAGTGTTTGCCAGGAAAACACATGAAAAATGGAACACAAGCCATACAGATATTGCCATGCACTAGGCATCAATACAGAAAATAAATCTATTACCCATCAATTGAAAAATGTATGAAAATAATTCTTAAGAAAAATGCTGTAAATTCAAGTGAATATTGAGATATGGTGTTGTAATACAATATATGAGTCCTGTCTCAAAGAAGGCAAAACACTTTGCAAAAGTGATGAGATATAAATATTTGTCGATAACTAGAGTTTAAACAATTTTATTTATATAGTCTTAGGAATCATTAGGATATTGTAAATTCCACATAGAATCAGCACTATCTTCCATTGGCTTGATTGATCTCAGTCTGAAATACCATCAAATATACACTGAATGGGATTCATAACCTATAGCCTCAAAATGATAAGACTACACTGCAAGCATTCTTCGACAACTTGTCATTGACTTGTAAAGTCAAATCAAAATATCCTGAACTAATTTTCGTTTTTAAATGAAAGTACATAGGTGTAATTAATAGGTGTACATAGGTATACTTTATCCTGAGACATCGCTGGAGGCAAAAATGACCAAACTAACTGCAGCTGTCCTGCTTCAGGCTCATCGTGAGAGGACAGGGGTCTTTGGAAAAGACAAGAATGCTGGGAAAACAAGACAGTAGGATGAGAGGTGGATCGACTCCGTGAGAGAAGCCGCAGGCCTGAGTCTGCAAAGCTGAGTAGGGCTGGTGGGGACAGGACTCTGTGGACGTCACTCGTTAGTGGGCTCACCGGGAGTTGGAGCCAACTCACCAGCATGAACAACCACAATATAGATGTAATGGAAACACATATTTAAAAGATGCTATGGAAAGCCACAAGATCTTGATTGTCTTTACCTTATTTATTCAACATTTTAAAATTGGAAGTATATTTATTGACTAAATATATGTTCACGGTCTACACTGAGCATTATGCTAAATGGTAAAGTAAGGTAAAACGTACAAGTGTCTGCCTTTTTATGTAAGGGACTGACACTGATGACTGTGAGAAACATACAGACATGTAGACAATGCAACTTTGTAATAAATAATAAACAAACAAAATGAAAATCAGGCTGCTGATTTGACAAGGTGGGGCAAAAAACTGAGTGGTAGAAATTACTGTGGATAATGATCTGTGTCACTGATTCACCAAGTTCATATGGACACACATAGGCATTCACATATTCACACCCACAGAGGTACCTGTGCACGTGCGCATACGTGAGCACACACGTGCACACACACACACACACAAACTGATCTGTCCCAGCATTAATGAGCCATATGTGTGCTGTGTTTTTAGCAATCAGCTCTATTAATTTTGTCCTGTTGTACAAGTAAAGTGCCCTGAATCAGACACGTTATAATTATTTAAAAAGTGGCCACATGGTTCTCCACAGCCAAATTCTGATCCTGGGTCAACACAATAAAAGCCAGGTCAAATATCCTATGCATATAAATTTGATATCTGTGTCGTAAGCAAGGAACAGAGGGGAAAAAATGAATTTTTTTCTGCTGACGAAGGAGAGAGAAGCAGTTTTTCTTTTCCCCTCCTGAAGGAGTCTCCTTGGAAATATAATGGGGCTGGGTCCTTTTTCCAGTTCTTCAGTATATAAATAAATCTCTCTAAGGACCAGATAAGTTTCCTGTCTCCAGGAAGAGATCTTCCTTGAAAGGTGGAGTTATGTAAATCTCTGTGTAGTTCTCACAATCTCTAGATTAATTTAAGGCTTAATCTTAGTCCAGAAGCCCAAGTTTCTGCAAAATTAGTTCAGAACACTCTAACTGTATAGAGAAATAAAGATATTTTCTCTACGATACCACAATAGGTAAACAACATAATTAATTATACACTAGAATAAAAAAAAAAAGTTCAGAGACAATTAATGGCGTGGTGGGGTAGAAACGAAAGAGGTCAGAAGAAAGGCTGAGGAGGTAAGTGTTCAGCTAACACATGAAAGTGGGAAGGAGCAGTGTGGGTGGAGTTAATGGCAAAAGAGAGACCTGCTGAGACAGAAAAGCGTTGGGTATTTTTAAAAATTAACAGAACGATATCGGTAATAAAACTGTTGCAAATGAGGTGAGGGAAATATCACGCCATGTGGTTTAGCAGGCCTTTCAGGTAACAAGGTGTATTTTACTTCATGTGCAATGTCTTTAACCTTTGTTGGTTTTAGAAATTGCAACCCCCTTCGTGGCAGTCACCACTTTGCTTTGTCTACGGTACTGTCTACTTGGCAAAAATCCATAATTTTGATGCAGCCAGACTACCGGATGATTACCCTACTATTTCATGTTTGAGTGTCTTGATAAGAAATTCTTCTCCATTTGAAGTATAAAGATCGTCTCCCTCATAATCTTCTTAATTTTTATGTTGTGTACTTCCACATTTAAATAATTAACACCTGAGGATATGTTTTTCTATGTGGTGTGAGACAGAGATATAATTTTTCTTATGCAATTGAGCTGATTATCCCAATAACTTCACTTATCCCTAGGTTTGTGACACAACTCCACCAAAGAGCAAGTTCTGCACAAATGCACAAGGTCTGCACAAATGTAGGATAATATATATACCATATATAGGTACCATATATGGACCATATTGTATGTGTACCAGATGATGGTCATTGCCACTTCTTTGTAATATATGCTAACATCTGGAAAGGCAAGCTCTGTCCTTTGGGAGTATTCATTCACATCTGTATGATATTCTATGTCTGGAATTACTCAGACATTATTTTATACCCTTGTAGTAAAGATTTCTAGTTGGCTCCCCGCAACTTCCATTTTCCCCTTCTTCCTTCATAGTGTAGCCATGGCTTTTTCTGGGCATACTGCTTTGCAGATAAAAATCTGTATTTTCCAACTTTTCTAGCAATTAGAAAAATTTCTGGTGCAAGTGAATTGCTGTGTTTATGTTCTTCTTCTGTTTTAATATCTTTGACAGGAACATAACTGGGCTACCTGGAACAACAAACACTAGTTGAAATAGTATTGAAAATACTATTTATGAGACACAGATTTTTGACAGCTTTCCTGGTTTCTGTTCTGGTGATTTGTTCAATGTTTCTATCTCATCTTATGTTAGCTTTACTTATGTTTAATTTATTTAATTTGTGCTATGAAATTTACTTATAGAATGAGCAAATTGTTTCTTATAATTCTGTTAGTTTGCTCTATATTTATAACTTGGATCGTTCCTCTTTATCATCGCCAAAATTCTATAGTTCTTCCTTTATTAATTCTTTAGAACATCGAAATGTTTATCTCTTTTATTCTTTTTCCCTTAAAAATCATTTATTTAGTTTATTCATAATTTCTATTCTGATACTTTAGAAATAATTTATATTTTAATATTTATTATCCTGTGACTTATTTTGCTCTTTTTAAATAGAAGGCATTATTCGTTTTCTCATTATACGTTAATAAAAAAATAAGACTGACATTTTCCTCTGAGCGCCACTTTCATTATATTTTTTGGCTGAAATATAGAGTACTTTGTCTTTATACATATATATATTTTAAATTTATAAGTAAAATATAACATGTTAGATAGTGTTAAGTTCTATCAAGAAAAGAAGCCAGAAAAAGGCTACAAAATACTTAGCAATCGCAACATAGGAATCATACACAGGAATTACCAGGCAACTCTACTGAAAGGTAGCAATTCAGCGAGGACTTTAAGAAGGTCAGTGAGCAAGGATGCGCAGCTTTTGGCGAGAGAGACAACTAATGTAAACGCCCTGAGGTAGAAAAGTCCTGGCCAATTTGAGAACCACAATGCAGGTAGTGGCTCTGGCAACGTTAACTATTAGGGACCTTCTGCCTTTTACGTCAGTAGAGATGGAAAACTATTTCTGACATAACGTGATGAACGATTTTACAAGGAAAACAATAAACTCTAGCCATCATGTTGAGAATCCAATCCGGTCTGCGCTTGGGGGTGGGGACATAGATTGAGATGACAGTTTCTTAGACCGGGATGTAGTGGAAAAGGCAGTGAGAAGGGGTCTGAATGAGACAAATTTGGAAGGATGAGTCGAGTGAGACAAGAGAAGAATAGAGAAACAGTTTAGTAGAATCAACAGACCATAGGTCCCCTTGCAGTGAAAGATTCTGTGAGGGGGCTGGAAACAGAACGTAGATCAGAGCAGGATGCTTGAAACTGAGAAACTGAAAGTGTTGCTGTTTACAGATAATGGCAAAACGTGGAATCTGTCCTGAGAACGAGTGACTCAGATGGTGGAGCTCACAGTCACTCGAGGAACTAAGAACACAGGGTTTTGGAAGGTTCAGCTACACACAGGCTGAAATGATCAGGAATCAAGTCGGAAGTTCGGGGAGAGAACGAGCGAACCGGGTGATAAAACCTTCATCGAAGAGAGAGGATTGACCTCAGTATTAGGAGATGACTGCGACAGGGCGGGCCATCAGATCCCGAAGCCCGGTGGCAGGAGATACAAAAATGGGAGGGAGTTTAGGGTAAAGGGAGGGAGATTTGGACCTGGCAGTGGAAAGAAATAAAGGTATCATCCCCACCTCCAGGCCAAACAAGCTGGAGGCGAGGGAAAGCCAGCAGCCCTTGTGTGAGGGGCCTGGAGAGGACGCAGTGGCTGTGGCCAAGAGTCCAATGTCAGTTAAACAAGCCATCCAAGAGGAGAGGTAGAGAACAAGAGAATTTTGTTGTTGACGACGGCGAGTTCCAGAGGACACCTATGGAAAGGTCTCAGGCGCTAGGGAGAGACAGGCTGAGGACAGCGACGCAGAGCAGTGCCGAAGCGAAGGAAAATTGGGATGTGCAGATGAGGCTGAGCCAGAGAGTCCGGGGCTGAGCATCAGGACGCCATGCGGCCAGTCTTAATGGCCTCTGATAAAGGAGAGGGTGAGGGTAGAACTGAGGCTGTCGAAGGAAAGTGTGCAGCAGGGACCGTTCAGGAGCGCCGGAAGCCCCCCGGCCTCCTTATTCTTCTGGCCAATAATGAAAAGCTGGGAAAATGGCCCATTTAGAGCTCCGGACCTAGAGTTCCCTCCTGCGTGTGGTCCCTGCGCGGGCAGCATCAGGAGCGACATCTGGAAACAGGGTAGAAAGGTAAATGGGCGAGTTCTAAACCAGACCTACTGCACAGGATGCTCTGGGGTGGGGCGCAGTCATCCGTGCTTGGCGAGTGGTCCAGGCAACGCCGAGGCGAGAACAGGAGCTGCACAGCGCGAGTTCTTAGGGCAGCAGCTGCCTCCCGCCTGGTGTATCCCTCACTCATCTGGAGGCCGGTGCGTGTGGCGGGACAGCCTGATTCTAGCCGCCGTGCCTTTAACCAACACGTGGCGTTTCCTCATAATGACTTTGCTTGTTATATCAGAGTGTAAACAACTTCAATGATGTTGCCACAGGAGCAGCGGACCGCGACTCAGGAAATTCATCCGAGAGGTTAAAAATTAAAACTATTAAGATTACTAATTCCGTTGAATTTCATTTTCTAAACGAAATGAAAATATGCTCCCAAAAATATATGTGTGCTCCAAAAATAAAATTAATATTCTTTCAGATATGTGGAGATGTGAAATTGAACACTAAACCATATTTCTAAAATAATAAAAATGTCAACAGATAACATAAAGAAAAGTCAGAGAGAACTGAAGGTTGCTAATAGGATGCTTTTCTAGACCATTCAAGGAAATTCGTTTATACAAAGTTTTCTCTTCGATAGTTGCACTTTGAGTAGCTTCTACCCTTTACACTGCACAATCTGATACGATAAAATGGCTAAATACAGATGTTGAAGCCATGGGTTATAACAGAAAAAAGTCTTTCAAAGCTGTGACCGAAAGGATAAAAAACAAATGGATAAAATGGAAATAGAGTCATTACTGTTAATTCATGTTTAACTCTACATGAAAACTAGATAGATTTCAGATCTCAGTATTATTGAGACCATTAAAATGGAAAAAAAACCAAATCAGTTTCTCAAGAAATATCAGAAGACAGGGTCACTCAATAAACAAGCAGTCTAGATTAATTCATTCATTTTCTCAACAATTTCATTCGACAAGCCAGTCTGTTGCATTTGTCCTACGATTCTGCAAAGCCAGTGTTTCCGAACTTCGGGAATTTGGACTCCTAAGAGTGTGGTTGCACAATAAAACACTCTTTTCCATTCATCTACTCATAAGAAAAGTTCCACTTTCTTGAGTGTGAAATCTTTATAATTAGAATTTATGTGTTTAGGCCTTCAATACTTTCAGTAATTAAGATTTGCTTATTTTGCACTGTGGTATTGTGATTTATAAAAAGAGTTACATTATTTGGTCTTCATTCCCAGTTCTAGCAGAGCTTCTGAAACCTAGGGAATTTCCTCAGTGATGAGAGTCCTAAAGGTATGTTTTGTTATGTTTAAGAGTGACTTTTGGATGCACTTAAGGATGGGGGCTGGTTGTAGGAAGAACCAATCGTGGGACAGTGGCTAGAGGTTGAACCAACTGCCAACGGCCAACGATTTAAACAATCATGTTTATGTAACGATGATGCCTCCAAAAAAAAAAAAAAACCAAAAGAACGGCGTTTGGAGAACTTCTAGGTTGGTAAACTTGTGGAGATTTGGGGAAAGTGGCATGCTCAGAAAAGTATGGAGGCTCCATGCCCTTCCCCCACACCTTGCCCTGTGCATCTCTTTCATCTGGCCGTTTCTGAGTATCATCCTTTAATAATAAACCAGTAATCTATTAAGTAAAATGTTCATTTGAGTTCTGTGAGCAGCTCTAGCAAATTCATTGAACTCAAAGAAGGGGGTCACAGGGACCACTGATTTATAGCCCATAGGTTAGAAGTACAAGTGATAACCTGGGCTTTCAACTGGTATCTGAAAGGGATGGGGGCCACAGTCTTGTAAGGCTAAAGCCTTAACCGGTGAGATCTGATGCTATCTCCAGGTACATAGTGTCAGAATTGAGTTGAATTGCAGGAGATTCAGCTGGTGTTTCAATGCACTGCTTGTTAAAGATGTGAGGACAAGTCCCTTCATCCAACTGGGTCAGGAATTCATTTATGAATGAAGACATACCATAACTCTTTATTAGTCACTAGCATTTAGTAGTTCAGTGAAGATTCAACAAGAATCTGTAAAATGAAGTGTTCCTAGAAAACTGTAGCAGGCATTGTAATACTGCATAGAAAGACTTAATAAAAAAGGAAAATAACTAAAAAGTTAAATGCTACTTTGTCCTACGTTTGTATAAAGCACACCCAGTTGAAATATATAGCAGAAAACTTAACCAAAAAGAAATGTGGGCTTTATAATTTAAAGACCAACAACGTACTCATCAACTTCAACTGAGGCAAGACCATATTTAAAGCAGAGTCCAATTGTTATCTACAAGAAGCATAAACTTGGCTGAAATTAATGGGTTTTAGTATGAGGACTAAAATCTCTTTGTTACTGTAACAATCATAAGAACATATTATATGAACACATAATTATAGAGTTTGATTAATAATACCAACAATTTCAATGGCTGAATATATAATGAATAGAAATTCCATTCAGGCAAAATATTATTATAAATACTTCATGGAACTAATATATTCTTACCAGGGTGCAGCTAAGAAATTTATAGAAAGAAACAGTGCAACAAGAATTCTAATCGTGTTACAAAATTAAGCCAAAATAAATAGAAGTCTTTTTAATAAGACTGAAAAAAAAAAAAAAGTACACGGGACAACAAGACTGTTAAGAACAAAATCCAACTGAGCAAGTGAAGATCTAATTGGCTTTATTAAACAATTCATGAATCAAGCTGTGTCCCATCTGGCATTGGGAAGGGTATTGAGAAGGACCGGAGAAAATGGAAGGTTTTTGCATGTAGGAGGGTGGACAAGGGAGCTATTAACAAATGAAAAGAAAGGATTATTTTTAGGTCAGAATGTCATCTTTTGGTGGGGGGAAGGAAACAGGTGAAGGTTTCTGTCATGCAGATTGCTTCTTCTCTCTATGAGGGATGGAGAGGGCCAGTGTGACAAATTATCTTAGTGGAACTTGACCAGAAAATTACGGACTGATTAATTAAGACTATTTTTTCTAGGCAAAGCTAAAATAGCAGTTAGGTCTGGTATTAAATCTAGGTTTGGTGTCATGGGCTTTAACATAAGTGAGGCTATTTGGGGTCTGTGGTTTTTTTCTTTAATAAGATAATATTGAAAAAATCAGAAATATCATAAATTGTGATTAAATCCATAATAGATAACACATGCTTGAAATTATGAATTTATTGATTAACTATTTCAAACTAGTGATTTTCACATATAATTGCTTAAATTAAGCCACTAATCAGAATGCTCAACTTCTGGATGCATGTCATGAGTTACACGTCACGGCTATGTGTGTAATTTGGCAGCAGATTACTATAATCCCTTACACGATAAACCCTGAATTACTGAGTTTCACTCATGCCTCCTAGAGCAAGTCATTTACACATTCTGAGCCAAAAGTTCCTCATTTTTAAAAAAGTATTAATAAAAATATCACAGTTTGAAGAAAATGAGTTGTAAATGTTTTACTATTACAAGTGATAAAATGCAGATAAATTTACCCAAGGAAATTCATCCCATCTCGAGTACAGATATCAGTTCTGAGACCTGATAGATCGTAGCAAGTAACGTCAGTGGATAATGCCAGCACCCCACAAAGACCCTCTGAGCTTCCTTTTGCTGGCATCTTCAGATGCTCCCATCTCCATCCCATTCTATCCAACAGCCAATACCTATACCACTTTTATAGAGACTGTCAGCCTATGGAGCTCCCTTTGCTTGCAGGCACAGGAACGAGAGGTGGCCTTAACCAACGACTGCAGAGAGCAAACCCCAGCCTCACCGCTGCTGATCAGGACAGTTCTGAGGACCCACAGAACGCTGCCAGATATCTCAAGCTTGTCTGGCTTCCCTCCCTTTCCTGTTCTGCTTTCTAAACTTTCTTGCCAGTTTCTTTTGGGAGCATTTTGGTAATTTTTTTTTTTCCTGGAGAATCCAAGCCAAAATAACTAGCTTCTAGGAAATTGAAAGAAAGAGATTTGAAATTGTATGAGTTCAGAGGAAAAAGCGGTGCTTCTGGGGGTGAATCAGAGTAACCTCGAACTCTGGGAGGATGCAGATGAAATAAGTCAATTGTCTTAAAGAAACAACAAAGAATGATGAGCCACATCTCTCCCCCACTTCTTCGAAGAACACAATCAATTTAACAAAACTATGCTTGACTAGACTAGATCAACATTGGGAAATGGATTCAGGTGGCAGCTCACCTAGAGAGAGCTGCTTCATCAAAAGCGGTGTTTCTCCCCAAAGTGGCTCACATTCAAGACTTTATGAAGACAGCCATCTGCCCTGATTTGGGACAATTCTAAAAGACCATTATGCTCCAGATATCCCATGGGGACAAACAAAGCTGTATCACAGCTCTATTTTTTCTTCTGCCACCCACTACTGTGTTCCGTCCACTACTTCCCACAGGTGGTGATCCTAAGAGCTCCCCTGAAGGTTAAACTTGATTTCAGAGTCTGTTAGAGTTACCTAATCTGTGACATAAACCAACCAAAATCCTCAGCATCCACTGCATACCACTGTTATTTCTAATATGGGTGGTGGTGGGGAATGTAGTCACACACATATTGTGAGAAAAAAAGAGAACGAATATAATAAATTTCCTCTGACGAAAATTCTCCCCTACAAAACATGCATGAAGCAGAAGAAAGTGCTAACCAAAAAAATCCTTAAAAAATTATTTGCAAATGATAAAATCCCTGTGTCAGACTATCAAAAACTCAAAAGAAAAAGGATATGAATTAAAAATTGCCTATAATAAATGTTAAATAACTCAAAGTAATCTTAGAAATAAATATTAAGTTACAAAGGTCAAGAAAGAAAGCCATGAAAATAGTCAAGCCAATGAGAATAAAATACATGGATATAATGAGAAAATAAAACAAGAGGTACAAAGATTCACTGATGGGTATACAAGATAAAAACAGAAGCTGTGCGATTTACATAGAATCCATAAAAAAAGAAAAACAAAACAATAAAGCAGAATATATATTTAAATTTATCTAAGAAATTTTTCCAGAAGTAAATGAAGACTGGAACCTTCATATGGAGAGTCCACGATAAACCTGGAAAACTGGCCTGGAATGGTCATTTCGCTGTTCCATCCTATCGCAGTAAAATGATTAGACTTTAACAAATGAGCAAGAAAAACAAAAGCAAAATACCCCTCAGAACCTCCAGAAAAAAAATAATACTAAGGCAGGGAATTATAGAAAGAGAAGGAGGAGAAAAATCAAATCGACTCAGCATCAGAAATTTTGAGAGCACAAGAATGAAATGCAACAGATTTTGTAAGAAACCTAAAAACAAAAGGGTGAACCAAGAATTTCATATTCGGCAAAGCTGCCCTTCAAGTATCAAGGCCTTAGAGAAAGAGCATTAAATACGCAAAAACTCAGGGCACAGCACACTCTCACACTTCTTTCCAAAACTGCCTAGAGAACATGCTTTGCCACCCAAGGGTTGGAGCAGCACGGGAAGGTGGGGGAGTAACTAGCATAAGAACTGACAGGAAGCGACACACATATTCTATCTATCGTAGATCTAAGACGAAAACGAGCTGGGGGCAGAGTGGAAGAATAACAATGCCCTGTGCTCCAGCTAAAGAGAAATAAAACATGGGAGTGTAAGGTTTAGAGGAAGTTAAAGGCACAATACTCTCCCTGAGGCACCAGAGCGAACAGGTTGGAGCTGAACACTGAACAATCCAAAGAGTAGAGAACTAACCAAGAAAGACTGGGAATGGAGGCCTTTCATAAGGTCTTAATATAAAGGTAACATTAAAAAAAAAAAAAAAAACAGGAAAACTTTATGGATTAAAAAAATAGAAAAAGATTTTAAAAGGTCGATATGGACAAGTACATGCAGAATATGTAAAATACAGTAAAAATAAAGTAATATGACCGGTTTGAGACTAAAGATAGGAGTCATGTCGTAAATATAAGTTAGTTTTACTCATCTATTAAAATAAACTAAGCATTTGGTACTAACGGTGACTATATAGACCAATCAAGAATATTCCACATGAATATGTACATGAATAGTTGGCATCTCAAACCAATTTTTAAAAGATAAACTTTTTCATCTTGTACTAGTATCCATCTATATGGTACTTAGACAACTAGACAGCCAACAGAGAATAGTTAAATATGAATCCATACTTTATATCCTAATGAAGTAAGCCAAAATAGATTAGCAATGTAACTATGAAAATGAAGTACAACCCTTTTGAGTATTTTTTAATAACTTACTGTTTTCGATTTTGAATAATGTTATTTTACATGTCATAAGACAAAATTAAATTAAGAACAACGGGGCATGATTAAATATAATCATAAACAGAAAAACTTAATGGTAAATAAAATTAAAAACAGAAGAAAAGATGAATCAAACTTTTAAACACATGATGTGATTACACATGATTTGGGTATATCTAATTGCAAAAGGAACTCCAGAGAAATCTTGAAATAGATTAAACTTTTTATTAGTAATATTAGTTTAGTAATTCCAAACTATGTTGTATACATTTATGTGTTAAATATTGCATAAATTAACAAGTATGCTGATGTTTGGGGTAACCGCGGTGATTGCCGTGGGAGACCTATGATATAAAGGTCAAATGGAGAAATGTCCGTTTCATTAAATTGGCTTTGAAGTTATCAGTGAGCATGCCTAGTGCCCAGATATTGGATTATAATACCATTTCCTGCTAAAAGCGAGAGAGTTTCTAAGAGAAGTCACCTGCTCCAGATACAGGGAAACATGCACCTTGTGCCTGAAATACCTGGTTATGCTGGAAAACAAAGAAGTATACAAAAACTGACAGAGACATTTCAAAAGGTCGCAAGAACCAGCTTTATAGGGTTTCCACTGACAAATGTGAAATAACTTGAGGATCTAAAATTGTAATGACAGTAATGGATTAAAATACATTTTTAAAAAAAAAACCATGAGTCCCCAATTATAATAAACAAAAAAGAGAGAAGATAAACCTTTTTTTTTTTTTTTTTTGCCTCAGAAAGATGCCATATGATAAACATAAAATATCCAAATAATAGTTAGTTAAGGCAAGGGTCAGAAATTGATACTAGATCTTTGAGTAAAATGTCGCTGGGGAGCAGAGACAAGGAGATGGTCCCAAAGTATCATCCTGTAGATTATGCTCTACAAAGAGGAACTGATACTTCGACAGTTAAGAAAGCCAAGCGATCCAACTCAGCATCACCACGGCCTGTCCTAGCTCACATCGTGTGCATCTGACCGTGAGGAAACAGACAAAGTCCAGTCACCCAACACCTGGCCGAGGTCCCTTCAAGTTATCAGTGATATAAAAGAACGAAAGCAGCCTGGAGAATTGTTCTAGCTTAAGGCATGTTAAGGAAATGTGAAAACTAAATACAGCGTTATTCTCTTTAATTGGAGTCCACGTTTAAAATTTTTATTAAATCTGTTATTAGAAAATTGAACAGACATGACAATGTTATCATGATGAAATTCCTTGAATGCGATCACTGTACTGTGAGTACGTCAGAGAACATCCTTGTTCTGTGAAAATTCCCACTACTAAGGAGCGAAGTGCATTATACCTACAACTTATCCTCAAATGGTTCACCAGAGAAAAATATGATTATATATATATATTTACCTAGAAACATAAAAATATGACAAAGTATAAATAATTTTGGTAATCAAGTGTTTACCGATGTTCATTAAGCTATTCATTTGACTTTTTCTGTATATTTGAAATTATCGATCTAAGTTATAAAAAAAATACTTCAGTTCTTATCAGGGCCATAAGACATCATAGGACAATGTTAGCAGGGTGCTTAATATATTAAAATCAACTAGAATAAAATTTATTTGTCATCATATTTTCCGGAATAATAGTTGTAAAATACTTCATTGGTTAGAAAGAAAAATATGTTAAGAAAAATAATTTGGAAACTCATTAAAATGACTTAAGTGTAGGGAAATTATTTTTGAGTTTTCTCTTAACTTATCTCAACATACTGTAAGCAAATAAGTGTAGATGCCATTTTCCTTATCCTATCTATTTTAATAAGTTAACTGAAAACACAGGTTCCTGTCAAAAAAAAAAAAAAATACCTGGCCAACAAAAACCACCCTGTACAACGCTGGAAGCAAAGCTTTTCAGATCACGGCTCAGCTGCCAGGTTGACGGGACAGGGCTGGGGCACTCCTGGGGACTCCGCCTTCCTCTCCTGCCAACATCGTCGCCATGACACCTCGGTTACATGTAGCCCTCAGCTGACTGACACTTCACCGGGCTTAACATTTTCTTTTACTTTCTTCTTCCAGAACATCACGAACCCCTTTTGCTCTTAACAGGTCACCTCACTAGAAGGTCTCGACTGGTCAGTCTCATGCGAAGAGTGCATTATATTAAATAACCACTTTGGGCTCACTCTCCCAGCTCCGATGATCCACCACAGTGTGGATCGATCTGTCCTTTATCGGTTTTTGAGGGAAGAAGGAAGTAAATAAATACTGCCAGAAAGAGTGCTCAGAAAATCTCTCGAATACATTTACTTAATTTTGTTGAGCTTTAATACCCTCCTTGCTTCAACATTAATTTTTAAAACTGCAAAAACTGCTACTGTTATTCTATTTGCTGTTGATCACATCTTTTCATATAATTTCTACAAGAACATTTTCTGAATTACTTCTGGTTTCCAAATAATTACCACTTCTTAATATGGACTACCCAATTATTTATTATATATTAGTTTCCTTTGTTTAAATATTAGTAACTATTTAAGTTTTTGTAGCAGCCACTTCCTATAAGATATTTTGTCCTGCATCAACTAGCTAAGATTTATTAAAACTCCTCTTAGACTGTAAAATCTATGAGGTCAGGCACCTTGTCTTTCTCAGTCACCACTGAAAGCCCAGCTGATAGCACAATTCGGGGCTGCCAGCTGTGGCAGTCTGAAAGACAGTCCCCCAAAATGTCCATGTCCTTCTTCCCAGAACCTGTGAATGAATATCTTATATGGCAAAATAAAAAATAAATAAAAATGTGTGTATCGGATTAAGTTAAGAATCCAATTGGGGCTGGGGGATTATCCTGGATTATCTCAGTGGGCTCTACTTAACC
>NW_011888875.1:3080861-3086370 GCF_000151845.1 Pteropus vampyrus
TTTTTTTTCCGCAATACTTTAAGTAAAATAGAGGACAGCAAATAAATGAATTTCAGCATGTTTCAATGATTAATATGCATTTCTGGGAGGAATGTGGTAGGTTCAAATCGTTATCTACGTAACATACTGGTACAAGTTTTCAGTTTACTTGCAATTTATGCAGAATGTTTGCTTTTGGATACACATCATTAAAACAATGGAATGAATGTTAAAACTGATTTTATATATTAGTCATTTAAAATAAGTTGTAGAGCATCTCATTTATAATCATTGAGTACAAATTCAACTTCTCTCAACAATTTCTATAATGTACGGCATCAATTTTTGTGCTTAAGGTTATAATTAATTGTATTTGTTTCAGCATCCACATCCTAAAAATAAAAAAATTTCTAAAAATCAGGTTTGTTGATGTATAATTTACATTCAATAAAACACACCCTTTTAAAGTGTGCTGTTGGTTGATTTTGGGCAAATATACATTGTTGTAGATGCACCACGACAATGAAAATATAGAATATTTACATCTCCCCAAAGGGTTCCCGCAAGATATTTTTCAATAAAAACTGTCCCACCCCAATCCCTGGCAATCACTGATTTGTGATTTTTATAGAATTTGATATAAATTGTATCATACAGTATGTAGTCTTTTTCATTCGGCAAAATGCTTTTGAGATTCCATCCATGCTTTAATTCTTCTTTCAACTTTCTTGAGAATTAAATGGTCCTTTTTCTAGTTTCATGAGGTGAAAACTTAGATTATGTGAGATTTCTCCTGTTTTTAAATATAAGTATTTAAAGTTATAAATTTATCTCTAAGCTCTGTTAACTGAATATCACAAATTTTGTACTTTTCAATTCGTTGGACTTTTCATTATTCAAAAGTATGTTTTTACTTTCCAGATATTTTGGTGTATATCTAGATTTTTTATTATTTAATTTCTAATGAATGCTTCTGTATGCAGAGCAAATAAACTAATTTTTTTTATTCTCCTTCAGCTGTTAAATCCATCCAATTAATTTTAATTTTTATTTTTATTTTACTTCACTTATTTAACTTTTCAGCCCTAGAATTTTTATTCCTTTTGTATTGTTTCCATTTCTCTGATGAGAGAGACTTAATATTTTTTAAAGTGTTTTTTAAAGCTAACTTTCCTTTACCTGAGTATATTTATCATGGCTTTCAAAATCCTGATTTCCTAATTCCAACCTCTGGACCACCTCAAGACTGATCTCATTTTAATTTTCTTTTTTTTAAGGCAAGGCAACTCTTGGTTGACCTCACAAATTACAAGGACCTTGTCAGTTTATAATCCCTTATTTTTTATTTTTTACGCCTAGAGCACCTGGTCTTCCTAGGTGGTCTACCATCCAAGTACTAACCAGGCCCGACCCTGCTTAGCTTTGGAGATCAGACAGGATCAGGCTTGTTCAGGGTGGCATGGCTGTAGACTCATTTAATTTTCAATTGAGAGTGTTACTCAATTTCCTAGCCCCTTTCATGTTAGGAAATTTTGGATTGCGTTTGGGAAAAAAAAAAAAATGTATTTCTACGGAAAAGTACACGTTTAAAAGATGCTCTCCAGGTTATCTGATTTTAGTTTTTCGTCATTGAGTTATTTTATATCTAAGTTGCGTGTAACTTATAGACCTACAAATTCTATTATATCTAGTGAAAGTTCAAATTGACTTCCTTCCTTGATGTAGAGTAGTTTTGCCCTGCACTTGAACACTCATTTCAATATTCCTGATATTTATCTTTTGAACTGGTTATAACATCTATCTGGTCCCTTTCTTGATAAATGAATAGAATAAAATCACTCACATGTGTTCATTTTGATAAGTGTATGAGGCTCAAAATTTTACCTTTTCTTTTTTAAAATTATCTTTGACAGTGTCCTAGATATTATGAATGCTAAGATGTGGAAACTCTGAAATCTGTTATTACTCTCTGTAAGTAATGTTTCTTCTGTCTTTAGCAGGCAATTTATTAGGCTGACCACGAAATGCAAGTTATTTCCCGTCTCAGTTCAGAGCTGTGGTCTCTGGGTCTGCTCCACTCAGGCGTGGCTTAAGCAGCCGCCGGACGTGGTCAGGCAGAAATCCGAGATCCCTTCTCTGGCCTTTTCAGTGAAATTACAAGATGCCGTCACGGGTATCCTGCCCTGCCCTCAATGTGGCTGAATTACCCTAACTCCTAAATGTGGCGCCTGAGGCCAGAAAGCCTGTGACCTCTCCGCCATCCCCACTCCCAGGTCCACATGAGCTCACTCCTCCAGGGAAATGAACAACGGAGAACTAACGTGAGGCGACAACCGCCCTCAGAACCCGCACTCCGCACCTGCCTGCTTTGTCCCACTGCCCAGTGCCTCAGACAGTTTTGTGGCACTATGTCATTATCATTGCTCTCTGTGGCCGCATCGGCCCACTCGGATCGTACTCAGTCACTAAGGGAAGTGCAATTCTATAAAAAAAAAAATAAGGCTTTGAACAAATGTAGGTTTGTTATAAAGATGAACACTGTGTGTAATGATGGATCGACACATTTGAGTCTATAATATGCTCCATAACATTGGGATACGTGTGCAGAACACATATATTTAATATGTGACATTTTCCCCAGATGCAGTCTAATATTTGGATGAGACCATAATCTTTATAATATATAAAATCGAAATTTTAATATATTGCTCTAAATTGACAGTACCATAAGTTAGTGTCCCAAGAAATAAAATAGGTAAAAATCTGAATTTTATTTTCGAAGTTGCACTCGGCTATATAATAAAGAAAAAAAAGGAAAGGTAAAAGGAAGGAAGGAAGGAATAAGGAAGCCAGCGATAACTGTGATTAAGCATGGTTACAAATGAAAGCCCCACTGTAAAAATAGAATCAAATTTTCACGAGCTGCTCGTCTATCTTCATGCACTTTCATTATTACCCTTTTCAAAATGCTCATCTTTACCTGCGACTACATTTTCTATTACCCTTTCCTATAATAACTATGCATTTGACCCCTCGGTGGGATGTTGCACTCATAACTCTCACACCCTTTATTTCCATGATGTAACAAAACACAGTCTGTTGCTATGGCAACGATCAGCATCTTGCAGCCTGAGCCACTGTGATTACAGGTTTCTAGTGCTAGACTCTTTCTTTCAATCAATCACAGAGATCCCTTTTGTTCTTCCCCACACTCCAAACTCAGTGCCTAATGTGCTTTGATTAATGTTTCAGAGTTTAACCAGTGTAGTGATGTGTTAAGTGGTAGTGCTTTATCTACATTTTTTACAACTGCATTATTCAGCTTATATGAACGCATCACTGACTCACAGTAAACTAGGTGTGTCTGACATTCGAAATATACATTAATCAGTCTTGAAATAGCAAATGTGAGTATTTTGCAATTTGTTTACATGAGATTTAGGTCGTAGAACCCAAAGCTTAAACATATAAATTGTATTTTAAGGGGAAACCTTTCATTTCGATATTCAAGTCACAACCCTGTATTGTGTGCTGGAGGACAGGGAGACTATTCAGACCACATAGAGTCAGTCACTCCAAGCATGACTCTACCAAAGTATTACCTTGTATTTAGCAAATTTCAGCCAGACATCTAGCCCGCAAGGTTAAATACGTGTATAATATTAAACATAAATTCTGCCTAAATTTTACCTTCATCGTTAGGTATGTTCACAAGGAAAAGGCCCTTCCTTCCCTTGGGTATGTATATTTATTTTTGTTAAAGGTGTCTGTGAAATTTTTCATTCCAATTTAGACCACAACTTAAAGTCCAAATAACAGTAAGTTTTGACTTCATAACTAAAAATAATAAAAATGCATGCCAGATTGTATAAAAAACAAATCATCATATAGCAAACATACTATAAATTTCCTAGTCAAAAATTAATTTTTATAATTTTCACGTATTTAAGTCGGTATTTTTGCAACAAGGCACATAACCTATAAAATGTAATTTTCTTTATCTTTTTTGCATCCAAATTTGAAAACTAAATTAATAGCCACTGATATGAAACATCACCCAAGTACCCTTAACTCTCCACCTCTGATTCAATCTCAGATTCATTTAAATATCAGCTGGTAATTTGGGCCGCCATAAAAAGCCTTGGACTTTATAATACTGAATCAAATTACTTCCTTTGCCAGAAGAACAAAGATACCCAAGCTTAAAGTGCTATTTAAAATTCACTAGATAAGAAAACCAATTTTGTAGACTGTCACCTAGCATGGCACACCTAAATTTCCTTTTATAATTACTAATATATAGACTAAGTAACTTATATAGTCTCAAAAATCATGGACATTATAGATTAATCTGTACCCATTTATCTACCCTCTAATTTATTTAGTCCCAAATAAATCTAAAGGACTGAACTCTATTCAGAAAGGGAGAATATAAATTTTCAGAGAGGGATAATGTATTCATCTAGAACAAGATGCTGCCAAATGACACATTTTTTGTGTGTGAAAGGATAGTGGTTATTTACAAGTTTATGAATTTAAATTTAAAATGTGTATCTGGCACGCTTATCTCCTCCTTAAACGTTAGAGATGTCTGATGCTGTGGCCCACATACCCATTGCAATTTACCCTCTCAAGTTGCCCTCTTCAAAACTCACTTCTAAAGAGGATCTGTTGAACTAATTAACCCAACAATGATCATTAATAATCTTAATGCATTATGTCTATATTTCATTAGGAAAAGCTAGTCTTACTTAACAGTAAAAAGTGTCTGATTGAGATGGGTCCTGTATGAACCAGCAGGTGAGGTGAGTCACTTCCATGGCAGCCATGTTTACAGTTTGGATAATACTCTGTCTCCGGTAAGGCACATGCCAGAAACATCACGCTAAATCTCAAGAGTGTGGTTATAATTATTGTATATGATGATGTTCATACCACAAGCACTTACAGGACCTGAAGCAATCAAACAAAAATGGAAATATGTTCCTTATGGTTCTAGTAGTTTACTGCATGTACCTATGACAATGCAGTTCAGAGCAAGACAGGATAGATTTTAATGCCATAGCAACTGACAGTAAATTTCAGAGCAAGAGTTTTCAACAACATGGATGAGATCTAAAGGAAAACCTATAACTTCAGCTGGAACTTTAAGATGAGATTGTTTTAGATTAACAAAAATGCATTTGCACGGAGAATTAAAGCATAGGCTTCAAAGACAGCCAGCATGAGGCATAGCTTGAAGTTAATGACTCTAGGAAAGGTAGCCAGCTTACTCAACGTGCCAAGCAACTATATTCAGTCATGCAAATCTGATTTAAAATATTGATTCTGTTTCATGGCCTTTTGAATATCAAAAGAACTGACCTATAATTTAGAAATCATTTTAATAGAAATCACTCAACATTTTTAATGACTACTTTCACATAAGAACAAATGGTATATCTTAAAATATATTGCAAATTTAAATAAAAATTACTGTATTTTATTTCTATCCGATTTCTATTTCTCAAAATGTAATTGCTGTTGGGCA
>NW_011888875.1:3088308-3103263 GCF_000151845.1 Pteropus vampyrus
TGAGGATCTACAAAAGACATAACCACTTAGTATGCACAACAATGTGGCAGGAAGACCCTGAGATGGTCCCCCTGGTCCCCATTTCTTGTATGTAGGCCTTGTATATTCCCCTCCCTTTGACTATGGACGGGACCTGTGACTTAGGCCAAACCAAAAGGCTACAGCAAAGGTACAGGGCATCACTTCCATGATTACGATACACAGAATTTTAACTTCTATATTGCTACCTTACTCTCCTCGTTTCTGGCTTGGATGTAGCAAGTTTTCACACTGGGAAGATACATGTGGCGAGGAACTGAGAGCATCGTCAGGTAGACAACCATTTAGAAACTCTGGACCTCATTCCAACAGACCAAAAGGAAAGGAAATCTGCCAACACCATGTGAACTTGGAAATAGATCATGCCCCAGTGACACCTTGATTGCAGGGTCATGAGAGAACTAGGCAGTGGAAGCTAAGCTACGCCTGACTTTGACCCATAAAACGTCGGTAGTTATAAGTTGCTAAATTTGTACTGTTTTGTAACGCAACGATAGATAACTAATATGAACAGAAAGCTCATTTTATACTAACCACTAAACTGTATTTATGTCACTTCAGAGGTTGAAGGATTAATAGAAACTCATTGTAAGATTTCATGGAAAAAGACATCTCACCAACTAGAAGTCAAATTCAGCACTATGTCAAGGTCCTAGCATGCTTAGTATGTGTTCCTGCTCACCAAGGTATCTAAGGTTATCTTAAGGACCCCACTATTTAATAAGAAGTGAATTCTTAATATTGATTAGGAGTAGGCAAAAAAAATTATGGGTATAATCAATTCTGTAATAATAAATGATATAAAAGAAAACAAAGGTTCTAACCACACTGCCCATCATTCCATTTCCCAGAATTAATTATGTGACTACGATTGCACTATTATTTCATCAATATTTCTATTAACTGACTTAACAGACTGTATCACAGATTCAGCATATTGCTGCAATATGAAAACTGTGTTGAGATATATAAAGAAGTACTATGACTATGCATTCAGTCAGAGAAAATTTATACGGTGAGTCTATCCAGATTTCCAGTGAGATGTATCAAATTGAGATGTCAGTTTTACTTACCTTTTCTTATCCCTAACTGGAATATGTCTTCATAATGAAAATCAAAGCAACTGTTCTGTCTTTAAGAAAATCTTTATTAAATCTAGTTATGGATTTGATAGGAATATTATCACACCAATCCTTTTGAACTTCTATTTCATTTAGAAATAGACATATCTAAAGACAAGTTGTTCCCTTTATCAAAGAAATATCTTTACCAACCGTTTGAACTTGGTAAAAGATTTCAAAAGAGCAGCAAAAATCATTCTACTTTGCTTTTCTAACAAATAGCAGGTTTAAATATATCGAAAAGGGGGAAAAAAGTATTTTTGTTTAAAATGAGAGCCAAAAGTGAATTAAGCAAGTGAAGACATTTTTATGAGGAATAAATATGTATCCGATAGCTCAGAAAGGTGAAAATGAAAATACAATCAGTTCCGTAATGAATTAATTGGAACTGCCAGGCCCCTCATATTCCTTTGCATGAACCAGCTAATGAGCAGAGGAGACACTGCCAAAAACAAGGTAGTCAGCACATTCCAGAAGCTCACTTGCCTTTTAAGAGGCATTATAAATAGCACATGGTTGTTTCTTCAAAATCGACATGTTTTCCTTTTCCTTCCACATTTAGAAGAAATTGTTAATTTTTTTTAAAAAATCTAGAGACATAATGGTAACACAGAAAGGCTTAACGCTCCCCAGTTTCGCATCATGTTTAGAGTTCCTTTACTTTTCTTAATTCGTGTTGCTCTTTGTATGAAATGTACAACCGGCTTCTCTAGCAGAACTCCTTTGTCCATCCCAGGAAAAAGACACTAACGCACGTGGAAGCGGCACATGTTGGCAGATGTTGGAAGGACACGGGAAGTAACTTAAAAGGCTGGAGCTCATTACTGGGCTCACGGGGAGGGAATACCCATCAAAAGGGCGACTCCTCCTGACATAACTCGTTTGTGGACATGCGAGAATAAAGACTTAAAAGTGCTTGATTATTGAGTTTTCAAAGCGGTATCCAACTGTTAACTTGAAACCTTCTGATGTTTAAATGTTGACACCTAAGTCAGACAATTTAAAATATTGGGGGGGCTTAGTGATAATATGTCTGGTTGCAGGTTACCTGAATAAGAAACCGGGCAATTGATATACATGGCAGTACTTCCCCAGTGGCCCATCTTAAGCTAACCCCGTAATTCCCTTGCTGAGAGACCTTAAGTGAGATAGATGCTCATGAACAAAACGAGACCAACCACACTCTCCACTGGGAAGTAAAATATGATAAAAGATACTTAATAGCTACTTCATCTGGTGACAAATCACCTTATAAGGCCTCAACAAATATAGTTAGAAAATACTCTAGGGAAACATTGATTTCTAATCTTCCTTTAGTTTTTTAATGAGTTCCAATAATTCTGATAAATATCTTTTCATAATTTTCCCCCACAAGTAGCCCGATTTGGGTTTTGTTGCTTGAGTGGGAAAAGAACACAAAAACAAAACACCATCTATCACCTCCAACCAGTGAACCTTCGCTGAGACGGGAATCGGCCTTTCCTTCCAAACCCTTTTCTCAACTCAAGTGGTTTTCGGCCAGGAGAAAGACGGTAATTCTAGCGGTGTCTGAATGGGGGGAACAGTATTCTTGGTTGTCATTGTAATTATGGGAGGCAGGTGCGACTGGTGTTCAGTGTTTCAGGGGACAGAGTTTGCAGAAGTCTCAGGGATGACAAACATCCTGCAATGCGAGGCACAGTTCTATGCATAAAGTTCCGTCCCATTCAAACATCGAATGAAATACTGTTTTGTTTCTAGAAGAACCCAAAAGGGATGCCATGGTCCGCCCAACATCAATAAGGTGTTATTTCAAAATCCAAAAGGTATCTTTTTATTTGTCTTCACAAACTTTATCTTTGTCCTTGAGTGTTTGCAATATGCAGGAAGGGACAGTAAGTGGCCCGGAATACTTGTTAACATAAAAAGGAAGAAAACTCAGTCTTAAGAATCTTAAACCCAAAGATTATACTTTATTTCTCACTTACTTGTCTGCCAGCTTTCACAGAGTGAAATCCTCTACTTGTCTTTCTATCTCATGTGATCACTAGAGAGAAACATGAAAATGTCTTCATTTTAACTATCATTTATTTTTTGATTCCTCACTAAAAGAAAATCCAAGTTTTCCCCCAAATGGCTTCTACTTGTCATTTAAGTAGACAGTTAACCATTTTTACTGATGCAATAATAGGTCCATTAGAGAAAGTACTTAATATACGTACATGTAGAAATTAATCTCTACACTTCTGGGTTTGGCACTCTAAACTTTGGTGAGCGTACGGAGGTTGTGAGAATTGTCTCTCGTGGGTTGCATTGTGTGAACTCATTGATAATAATGAGAAAAGCAAGAACGGTCTGAATTTCCTTTAGCCTCATTTCATTCCCCTTTCTTATTCAAATTCAGCTACTTTCTTCAAATCTTCCGACCCCATCCAAGTCCATTTGTCATCGGTCGCTGGCTTCGGGAACACACGTTTATGGAACACCTGCCACATGTCCAAAATCGCTCACAAACTGCAAGAGCTGTTGGTCATCAATAGAAGCATAGAAACATCACAGCCACAAAGACACTGATGGGGGAATGTTTTTAATGTGGTTGTGGGAAGAATATTTTAGGCATTCAAAGCCTGATGTCACTAAATATTTTATAATTCTGCTTTCCTTTCCTACAACTGCATTGTAAATACTCATTTATTTACACACTTGCAACCTGACGATATCATGAGCTGCCCCGAGCAGTCAATATCACATGGCTTATATCTCCATGTCTAAGTAACTTACCTGGCACACAGTAGAGTACTTTACTAAATGCTTATAGATGAACATGTGAAAAAAAATTCTAAATTATTGTTTTAATCAAGTTTCCCTCTGAATCGCTGACTTCTCAAGATTTTGTACTGTATTTGGAGCACTAGGTGAGTGACTGTCTGGCAAATGTATCTCTCACTAAAAGAAAGAAGGGAAGGAGGGAGGAAAGGAAGGAGGAACAGAGAACAAGACAGGGCAGGACAGGAACGGAAAGGAACGTTGTTGACCTGCCACGCTTTATTTACTTAATTGAGTAACTGGAGTCATTCTCAAAGACTGTACCCAGGGCACTCCGACATCTCATTCCTTAGACTAGCAACACTGAGAGCTAGAACGGGGCCGTGGTGAATGCATGAAGGGAAATTCTCTCTTAAAAACAGGATGATGTATTGCTGAACTTGGTGTGAAGTTCTAAATGGAAACCTAAATTAAGCCCGGAATTATGTGAACACAGTTTACAAGAGATTCCTACACTTCTAACCAGAATCGCAAATATGATGTGCCTACTTGGAATACAAGTTATCGCTTGCTACTGAAAGGTATCTCTAATGCAAGGCACTTCTAGGAACTGGAAAGCAACAGGTGGCTTGCAGACAGGGAAAACTGGACCACTTCCTGATTTTGCCACTTACAATCTACAGAAAATCTTTTAATGTTGAGAGCTTCAGATTACTCGCTTTTAAATATACTAAAGGTTCAGACAATGGCTCCGGCCTTCTTGAACCTTAACAATTTAAGTTCGAACCCAATCACCTTATATAGAACTTAGAGAAAAGGTGATGAACGAATGTTAAAGTTACAATGATATGATGCTGCAGTATGATGGTGAGATCACTCTGAACTAAATGAATCTCCAAAGATTCCTTTAAGAATGTGAAGGGCACGCACAGCCTAAAGCTTTGCATCTTGTATTAAGCCTTCTCTGGCCAGTGCGACCACTAGGAAAATTTCTTCTTTTTTTACTTTATTGTATCGTATGCAGTAGTATTAATTCACTTATCAAATTTAAAAAAAAGTGTGAAGTTAATGACTTTCTTCACAGTGGTAAGGCTAGTACTGACTTACAGCATGCCGTATTATGTGGGTAAAAACCTCTAATTGGTTTGGAATGAAAATAACATAGATTTGTAACATTGTTCATTCTCGGCATGTTTTTATCTATAAAATGTACTCATCTCATAAATTCCAAGAATTGGTATGATTTAACTAGGCAATATCTACAGGACACCATCTTAACTGTCAAAAACTACAGAATGGAGGTCATTTTAATTTTAGAGTGTATCGGAAATATTCATATTTTCATTGTGATAGTATTAATATCTCAACTTTTGCTGTAGTTAAATGATGCCAAGCTTTAGCAGAATAAAAATGACAATCATACCTTAAACTCCATAGGAAAAACGAAATGGAAAATTTTGAGAATGCAAGTTTTTATCTCGTCAAAGTTAACTGTGATTCAGATTTTAGGGCAATGGACTTGCAAATAAAGAGAACAACTTTTTCTTTTTGCATTGTTCCCATCATTTCTGTTGTGAAGTACCAAACCTTCTAGTGCCTCAGCTGGAAAATTTAGAATATATATCTTTAAAAAGTAATCTAGTTTATCGACTGAGTTTTCATTGATTTGATATTTGTACTTCATTTAGACAAAGGCAAACTTTACTTGAAAGTCATCAACCTACAGAAAAGCAAAAGGTGAGACTCAATTTGAAAGGGAGTGGGAGGCTATCAGTGAGGACAATGCTTGCCTGAAAGCCTCGACAGGTGGATTAATCGACTGGACTACACTATTTTGCATAATTTAAGTTACATGCCTACTCTGGCTTTAACGGCTTCATCATGAAAATGAAGCCTTAATAACGCCACTTCCTTACGAAAATTTCAAGTGTCATTGAGACTATTTTAAATGTTGATTGAAAGGTGGTTTCTATAATTGAGACAATAAATTTTCGAGCTCCTAAAAAGTCTTCTTTAACACCTAATTTTATATTAATATTGGCCGAGAAAAACTACGTATGCCCATATTTCAAATTGCCAGTTACGAACTACTCATTCATTAAAACAAGACCTACCACAAAAGCCACATTTACAAGCAATAAAATTAGGTTTCAAAGTGTATTTTTCGAATGCCAACCCTGCGCCAAATAGGAATTCCTGCTAACTCACAGCTATTAATTAAAAAAATAATTCACAGTTTTGGCAATATTTCCAAGTTCTTTCACAGTTAGGTTCAAATTTTTAAATCTTGGTGGAAACCCTGACGGTGTCCCTACTGGATGACTGCATGAGAAAGAAGTAACAGGACCTGGTCAGGAATCCAAAGACATTGCTGGTCTTCTCAGATCTCAGCTCTGACTCCGGAAGCTTCAGGGAGAGGCACCCATACTCTTCTAGAAAGTTCCTTTCCTCTATACACATGAGCTGGACCAACTAGATGATCTCTATATTTTGACAGAGCTCAAAAACATATTTCTTTTAATGGAGAAGGAATGATAATAAGGAAATGAGCTTTAATATATAAAATATAACTTAGTGGTAACAAGTCCCAAGTATTCAAAGTAAATTAATATAAACATTAGCAGTTAATTTTTTGGAGCCTGCCATTACATTAATAATAATTTTAAAAAATCAGTTGTAAGATGCACTTGAAAATGGAATCCCTACTTATTAGCATTTTGAATAAGTTTTCCTTGTTTTTGGAATACTCTAAGCAAGGTCTGCCATTTCACTCAACCTCTGCCTGACTAAATTCTTACATCTTTCAAGATGAAGTATAACTGCCTCACTTCCACAAAATCAAATGGTTTCCCACTTAAAATTCTACTATACTTTTCCTCATTTAACAATTCATAGCAGACTTTCTTGTATTTGTCTCTAAACGTCTTCGTGAAAGACTTTCAATGATAGTAGAAATCTCTGCGATGATGAGAAACTTGAAGTTTAAATTACGCACATTGTTCATAATCAAAGTAAAAGAAGAGAATTTATCTAGCGGAGAGAGAAAAACATGCTAACTTTTGTAAAGATAGTTTTTAAAATGTAAATATATGAAGCTGCATGTGTGATTTCTTCCTTCCATGCCATTAAATACAGGATGTAGAAAATAACACTGTGCAGATGCTGGCGAAAACTGTCGCACAGTTGGTGCCCTTGAGTTTTTCACACATATAAATTCTTTTTTGCTTATCTAAGTGTAATAAACTTTGTTTGTTTAAGAGTTTCTTCTCTATGTTGTTTATGCACATATTTAAATTATACAAATAAAAAACAAAACATTTTAAATATTAAAAAAAAAAAACAAGAAAACAGTATCAACAAAAAAGAAAACCACATCTAATACCCCCATAACTTTTCTAATAGAAGCCATGATGGAAACTCTTTATTAAGTCTATTAATCGTTGTAATTGTGAAATAATTTTTCTAACCAATAACGACCCCCAAGTTATTGGAAGATCTTTAAAGATTTCTAAATAAAATGAGACCAATGCATTTAATTTGTGGGTTATTTTTTATGTCTATGAATTAAGTACTATATTTATCAAGTACCTATTATGTGCTCAGGAATTCTAGCCACACCCCACTGCCCCCAGGGGCCCGTCGTTCAGGTGAGCATCACTGCACCTACCTCCCTGTCTCCTTGCCTCTTGTTCCTCTCTCATCTATGCAGGGAAAACAATGATCTTTACAAAATTCAAAACTGGACATTTGAATTCCCTGCTGACCAAACTTTATGGCTTCCTGATACCATGAAGATACAAATCTTTTTCCTCTGACTACCTAACCTCTTTTCTTCACATTCTGTCCCTAAGCTCCAGCCATACTAGCTAGATACTATATCCTTAACACAAATTCATTCTCATCCGTTGGCCTCTGTTCATGTACTTTGTATTAAGAAAGTATCTATGATTTTTTGTATTAAGCTTTTTTTTTTTTTAATCGCAAAGCTTGCTGGATTTTGTCTCATGCCTCTTCTGCCTCAATGGACGTGAGCCTTTTTTTTTTTTTTCTCCTTAGTTCTATCAACACGGTGGATTACACTTTTGGATTTCCTAATATTGAAACCACCCTTGTATCTTGGAAATAAATCCTACTTGGTCATGATGTCTTCTGTTTTAAATGAACTGCTGAAATCTGTTTGCTAGTATTTTTTCATAAGATTTCTGCATTAATATTTATAATCAATATCAGCCTGTAGCTTTTCTGTTTAGTGTAATCTTTGTTGGGTTTAAGGATCTAACATATTCTAATTTCATAAATCAAATTTAGAAATTTTCTTCTTAGTCTATAATTTGAGGCAATTATGTTGCATTACAATTATCTGATCTTTGCTAGATTTCTTCCATAAATTTGCAAGGCCTGGAATTTTTAATGGAGGAGCTCTGTAACTACTTCCTCTCTTTATGCATTAGTTTTTTCTGTTTCTTCTATGAAAATAGTCTGCTTCTTCCTGGGATTTCAATTGTATATTTCCTTTACTTAACTTTTGCTTTGACTGTTTTGTTGATTTTCAACAAACAACTAGCTCAGGGGTTTATTATTTCCACTGCTTTTTTTTTTTTCAATTCTCCAATTTGTTAAATGATTAAAAGAGAACTTAAATGTTTTTCTACCACTGCACACTCAAAAAAGGTAAATATATGAAGTGATGGATTTGTTAATTAACTGGGTGGGGGGAAGCCTTTTACAAAGGATAGATATCTCAAACCCTCATGTTGTACACTTAAACAATATTATAATTTTGTCAATTATACCTCATTAAAGCTAGAAAAAAATGTTTTGTTTCCATTAATTTAGTTTACTTTGGTACTCATTTTCTAGCATTCTGAGTTGAGTGTGTTATTCAGTAATTTTCATACTTAAAAATTTTATTCATATACACATCTATTGCTATAACCTTGCTTTGGAAAATGTTTCAACTGTGCACCATAGATCCAGAGATGGTCATTCACTATTTTGGAAAAAAAAAAAATCTTTAATTTTGTATATTGTCTTCTCTTCAATCCAAGCTCGTTTGTTTGTAAATCACTTTTTTTTTTTTTAAAGAATTTGTGCGTGTGATTTCTATGGTAAATTATTATAAAGGTTTTATGTGCAATTTTAAAAAGTATATTTTATATCACCAAAGTTCAGGTTATACGTATTTCAGTATATGTATAATATGTAAACACACATTATGTATTATACTAATTACATAGTATATGTATCTTTTCCTATTTCCAGTGCTACGCCATGGTCCATGCCACATCACTCAGCACCGGAATGAATGCAACTCCCTCTTCAAATTTCTCCCTGCTCCGCCTTTACCTCCCTGTGGTATCTTCTTAAGGCATCAGCTCAAAGATCCCTTGAAGATGTCAGTGAAATGTGATCCTCGGTTACCCTCGGTTTTCACTTGCTTTCTGGGGATGTCTCTGACCTCCTCGTCCAGCAACCGCCCCCGTGCTCACTCTGCTCCAGCCACATGGTGACCCAGCTATTCATTTAAAACTCCTATCCCGTTTCTAGTGTAAGACCAGCTATTTATTTTGCCTGAATTATTCTGCTTCCAGGTAGCCACGGGGTTGAATTCCTCCCCTCCTTCAAATCTTCATTCAAATGTTACTTTCTCGATGAGCCTTATCCACATCACTCCATTGAACAGTGTCACGTTCCTCCCACACCCGTGTGCTCATGTCCGCTTTACGTCACTTTACATCTCCTCTTACCGCTATCATTTATTTCACTGAATAACGTACCAAATTGTTTGCCTATTTATGATGATGAGTGTTCTCTCTTTTTTGCTTCTGTTCACTCCCGGCTGCTAAAATTCAAGTCCCTTAAGAGCAGGGACGTTTGTCTGCCTGGTTCACCACCACCAGGACAGTGCTGGGCCATAACCAACACTTAGAAAACGATGGCTGAGTAATCAGAATGCAACAAACTTTACATGCAAGTCCACTGTTAAATAACGCAAATATCCATTTTAAAGGATACGTCAATGATATGTGCTGTCAGACTTAAGTTTAAGGGGATCTGTCGACCTTCTTGAATGAAGAGGAAAAGTCGTCGTTCTTTTTAATTTTCCACCCTCCACCCTCTTCATTGAATGACAGATTACTGGACTATAATCAGTATCTAACTTACCTCCGGCAAGTGAAATTAAGCTTCTAACAGGCATAAAGTGAGGTCGTAAATAATAATCCTTCAGCAAGCATAGGATTTTCACGGATTCGAAAGTTCTCTTAGGACTCAAAATATTATGGTCTGTTTCAGGTAACAGACAACTTCTGCAATCAGGAATGTGATAATACATTGCATGTTTTCAAAGGACAAACTCGTAAACAACTTTTGAGCACAGAGTGAAAGCTCTTCGAGTGACAAGAAAACATTCACGGGATTCCAACTTTGAGAACTTGTGTCCAGAATAAAGAGAGAAAGCAGTCTTTATGGTTCAAATTATTACATAGTCAATTACAGAATTCTATTTGAATAAACTTAAGTCAATCTGAACAGAAACGATGCTTCTGTCCTAGAAGGTAAATCTCAAAGTTCAGGGCTGTGGGAAGGCTGTAATTTTCATGGCATTCAAGAAGTTTCTAGAGTTGATTGTCTATCTCAGATTTTGATGAATATAAGCTCTTTTTGCCTACTTTTTGTGCTGCTACAGCCAAAAATGTGTGGTGAGGCTAAAGACCAGACAATAGGTTGATTTCCCAGGACCTATGGTAGCCAGCCACTATGGCGTAGATTTTATTAAATAGTGATTTTTAGAAATTCAGAACCATTCATTTGGTAATGTTTCATTTTGCCTATTTTATTTATATAGGGACAACATATGATATTGATAAATAAATAATGATATCCTTATGGTATGGTTAACAAAACCAGAACTATAAAATAATCAATCCAGAGGCTTTAAAAGCACCCAGAGTTATTTACTCACCATGTTTCCCTGTGAAACGTAAGTTCCTTGTCTTCTTCTTGTCATCCCTTGCAAGCTGGAATCCAGAACCTCTAAGCTCACCGACGTCCCTGCCAAGAAACAGCATCATCCGTTACTTGAAAGGCTGGATTCTGCAAACCCAGGACAGCAACAGACTGACTAGGAGCAATTTGCAGACATCATCTCCATGTATGAAACACGGCCTTTATTTCCTTAATTGTGGAATGTCATACCTAATCAAATGGCGCTTTCTTTTAAATATTACATTAGTTATTTATACTACACATCCCATTGCCCATGAGGTATTTTTTTTCATAACTTTTGAGTATTCAGTTAGAACAGCTGTCATTCTAAAGTTGTGTCATTCCAATTTTCCCTAGTAGGTTCTTTGAACTGGGTGGTAAATAAAAAAGATTTTCTCACAGAAAATAAAACATCAAAACAGATTCAGCAACATTTCAAGGCAGATAAGTACAGTGAAACTCTCCTCTCTAGTTTCATTCAGGCCCACATAGCTAATTCGTGTTCTTCTGATCGTGGGTCAGCAGTTCATCTCGGGGAATCATCTTTTCAGCGATAACCCCGGAAGTCCTCACTTGGTCCCTGTGTGTGACATGTCAGAGGCCATGCCACCTGGTCGCGAGCTTGAGCCCATGGTCTTGTTTCCTGTATCAACCATCAGTACCATTACGGCCATTTCTGCCCACATGCTGAGAAACTGGTCTTTTTGTTATTTCTCCCAAGAGACCTTACCTCTGTCTTACCAATAACAAGAGAATAATGCTGAAAACCAAATGAGATTAAGACGAGAACAGAGGGGAACAGAATTCCTCACTGTGGCATAAAACACAACTAAATCACGTGGAGTCAGTTAACGGCTACGTGAAGGACAGAGAGACATGAAGACGAGTGACGGCATTCACAACTTTCCCAGACTTTCTGATCCATCTTATGAAGCATGTGTTGAGGTTTCCAACACCGACAGCTGTTATTTTATTCACAGAAACAAAATTTTCTTAAAAATCGGTTTGCTGACAAACATTGAGCTAGAGTTTATATCTAAATTATGATTAGAATATGTGATTAGAATCATAATTATATAGAAATTATGATTATATCAATTGTAAAATATAATACAGATGACACATATTTATAGTAAAATTATGGTCTTGATCAAATACTTTTCATTGTCTTACTGAGCTAATTAGAGTAAAGAAATAAATGTTTTTCATATCTATTTATTTTAGCATCTCTTGTTACTCATGAGTGCCTCACAATAAAAAGTCCCAGAGCTGGCACTACCCAGAAGCCACTTTTAATTCAGGGCCTGATTTTAGAAAGGCAATATCAGAAAGAGTCATCAGAGGAGACGTACTACTCCATCGATAGTTGGGAATAGTTATGGGTATCTTAGGACAAGAGAGACCTGCAGTCTCATTTACAATTTACCTGTTAGCATTCTCTGAATGGATAAAATCAGCATCATTACAAATTTTATCTCTGGTAGAACTTGAAATTTGTATTAAAAACAACTCAAGAACATGACAAAATTCAAATAGAAAGCCCCATCAGTTAATAGGTTCTCAGAAAATAGATTATGCTAAAAACATCTGTTTTCTAGGCAGGACACACTACTATGCACTGTTTCGGTTTAAGAATAATTCTTCTAAGTGTTTTATTCCTCATTATTATTTATGTTACTTTGGTTAATAATGATAATACCCATATGCATTTTCTTAAGATACATGATAAATGTGTAATAAAACATAACATTAGCTTTAAAACATACAAATTATAAGCCTACTATAAGTTAATTCATATCGCGTTTAATTTATCCTCATATATAATTTACTATGTTTTTATAAAGAAAAATAAGCAAAACATTTCTCTGTGACTAATTTGGTTTTACTCTTTATTGATTCTAATCCCCCTTAGAAAGTGTCCAAATAATCAACGTTTAATCAATTTCAAACAATCTAAAATGTTGGAAATTATATTTAGGTTTGAAATCTCACTATGGATTACACAATTGTTGGAGGGATATTTACGCACCTTACCCTGTGACTGAATTCCTCTAAAGGCAGATGGAAGGTCGTTTATTTAGGAAGTGAAGGAAACAGGAAAAGGAGGCTGAGGAACATTCTAAAGCAGGCCATGGAGAGGACATGACCCCTGCTGACCACCTCCCCAGGTGGCCTCCGGGAATCAGAGGCTCCTCGTCCCTCCCCTGTCCTCTGCCCACCTTTCTTTAGCGGGAGCCACTTTCCAAGACGCAGCCTAGAGAGGGCGAGGTGTCGCCGGGTCCACCTGGTTGGCATACACGGCTGACCCGCGTTAAGGCCTCTATATATACGTAAAGACGGCAGGCTGCTCGGAGAGCAGCTCCTCGTCCTGCGCCCACGAAGGGCCTCCCAGGTACTCCGTTGCCTGTTGGACCCACCACCTTCCGGTCAGGACCACTTTCTGGAAGGGCCTTCCCGCGGACGCTCGCACGGGTGGGCGTGAAGTGCGCAGGTCCGCTTCCACGTGGGTACGTTTAACTAGGTACGGCTGGCCCTCGGTTGCCATGGCTACGCATCCGCAGATTCAACACACCACCGGATCCAAAATGACTCCGGGTTTTGCAACCAGGGTTGCTAAACCGAGGATTCCCAGCCGCAGATCAAAAGAACTGTTTTCATAAATCCACGAATGCTAAAGACTGCCTGTAGTTAAATTGGGGGTGAATCAAATGTTATATGTGGATTTTTGAATGCGTTGGGGTCAGCGTCCTGACCGCCTGGGTTATCAAAAGGTCAACTGCGTTGAACTTTGCTTTGTCAAGCCAGGAATCACTCCAGGTCTGCGGAGCTTAATTCTGCATACTAATTTCTGGGGGTCAGTGGAAAGCACGTGCCTCTGTGCTATGACATTTAAATAGCATTTTAGTCATATCAGGTGGATGACTTTTTGATGGGACCTCAAAGTAGTCTATAAAAGAAAAACAACTAAATAATAAGTAAAGTTTCTACTTGCAATAATAAGACATATAGAAGAAAGTCCAATTTAAAGAGCTACTAACCTCCAGAATAGAAAAGGAAGGCATTATCTATAATTCAAATTATTCTATGGTAATTGAAATTTTTCATCGGTTAATGTCAGTTTCATTAAAAACCAGTTCTGTTTATCATGGCATATTTCACGATGCACAGCTTTTAAGGTGCTTTTTTTATTCAGACCTGAAAATTCTTGTTATTTGTGACATGTCAGAATGCAACGCTTTTAAAAATGTATTTTCTGGGTTATACAATATGCTAATATAGCCCAAGTAGCTGAGGCAAAGGAAAACATATTAATTTTGCTTTATCACTTTCTTAATAATGACAATATTTTCAAATAAAAAAGTATAAAAATTGAAATATGATATAAATATTTACACACTCGAGTTCTATATCAGTGCATCATTTTAAAATATTTGAAATATGATGAAAGATTAACATTTAGGTTCATATTTAATGCTGAAATGGCACTATCATGAAAATAACTCCTTTGGGTGATTACAGGATGAAGAAATAATGTTCATAAAAGATTTATTTTGCTTATGACTAAATTAGCTCACGCAGAAACACTGAGTATTGATAATTACTTTTCTGTATATAATAAATTTATGTTGCAATTACAATAATAAACTGGATTTAAAATAAGTTAAAATGTTAAAGAAGAGAAAAATATGGCAAAAGTGCACTTCTCAGGATAAATCTAGCAAACATGCATCTGAGCCACAAGAATATTTAAACTCTGGGATTAGCCTACTGTGATTCCCTCGGTACTGCATTATATGCCAACCCCTCATACGGTCTCAAAATTTTCACCACACTTAGATATCTTAAAGATAAGTAGTAAAAAAAAAAAAATAGATGAACTCTGATGTCAGCAGCTTGCACACGAAGACCTGTCTCTGCTTCGAAAAGTTAATTTTTATTGGAACGCTATCATACCTATTCACTTAGGCTTGCCTATGACTGCTTTTGTGCGACAATGGCAGATTGGAGCAGCTGTGATAGAGACCTGCATGGCTGAAAAACCTACAGTATGTACCACCTGGCC
>NW_011888875.1:3103313-3124766 GCF_000151845.1 Pteropus vampyrus
TAAAACCATAAGCATTATTATTTGCTAGTGAGCCTGTAGGTCAGCTGACTGACAGCTGTGCCCATCAGGCTAAGCTGTGGATCTTTGGTGGGCTTGTTCATGTACGGACGGATAGGAGGCAGGTGAGTGAAGGCGTGGATATTCAAGGGTGACCTCACTCGTGCAGATTCTCCTGCACGTGGTCTCATCCTCTGGCATGATTCTCATTGTTTGGCAGGGATCCGAGAGACAGCAGAAACGTGTAGGGCCTCTTGACACTTCAGTTCAGAATTGAGGGAGAACTGGAGGACTTTTGCAACCCATCTACCATGGCTATAAGAATTACAACCGAAAGATTTTTGTAACAGTTTTTTTGGAGAGAACAAAAAAAAATGTGCTAAATGCATAGATACAGAGAGCGTTAGAGAATGTGGGCCATTTTTGTAATCAACCTACTACAGATGTCATAAATTACCACTGAATAATTATATCACTACTTTTTTTGGAAGTAAGAAATATTTTAAGTTCTCCTCGGGATACTTTTTTCCCTTGAAATCCAGGAAACAACACTTATTATTGGAGAAATTGCCTATTGTACTCCGTTTTACATAAATAATATTTTGTATACTTAGAGTAAAATTTAATTTATTTTAATTGTAAGAAAATGGGGATGTTTTTTTGAAGCACACAGTCAAAGGAGAAGCAAAGAAGTTATGGCCTGGATCCCAGAAACAAGTTAATAAATCATTCACTCAGAGTTAGCCCACAGCTCTTTTGATATTGCAATAAGTTGTGAAATCAAGAGTTTTTAAAAAGAAGTAGTTAATGTCTATTTGATTATCAAAGCCATAGCAATATGACAGATACAATTCAGAAAATCAGGGGCTAAAAATGAATGAAAATCAATCTAAGGCAAACAACGTATGACAAGATTTCTCTTAAACACTCTAAAATTAACCAATATATATCGTAATATAGGTTTCATGTATAGAGAAAATACCTTACACTGAACATGATCGAAAAATAGTTATTATTTCTAAGGCCGACCAACATAGCTGGCAGACTTGCAAGAGAAATTCATTCTATAAAGAAGAAATTAATAATATCACCCACAAACACAATCCTCATTCTTCGTTTTATATAATTCAGCATACTAGAAAGTTTGGAAAATTCTAATGTAATATTCAAATGTAAGATATTTTAGTGTTTCACATTCCTACTTGTTAGAGTTGCACCCAAACTTTTTTATTTCTCTAAATAAAAACATTATACATCATCAAATTAATCAAATCAAATAATTGAATCACTCAGAGTTCTAATTACTTTGATTACACCTTTAAATTATAAAGTACAATTTTCATTATCTAATCAATTAATGCCCCCTGTCTACAAAAACAAATAAATAGGAAAGGACATTTTAGTAAGCACATCTCATTAAACATAGTGTCATATGTTCATTAAATAAAAATCAGACATTTTTCTAAAAGAACAGAATTATATTTGAAGTGAAAATTTTTTAGGGAAATAACTCTTTTTTATTCTTTTTGGCACTGGTACATTTTTGCTGACTTTTGGAGAATTCATATATAAAAATAGTACCATTCAAAATAAAAACAAATTCTGAGAAAGGCAGTATTCGCACAGTATCCCTTCATTTTAAAGAAAATTATATTGAAATGTGCTGAAATAAGCCATTGTAATTTACACTGCAGGATATTTGACATAGACAAGAAGAAAACTCAGTGATTTTTATTTCATGTGTTCTAAAGAGACTAGAATAACCTGATGTTATACATTTTTGTGGATGAAAAAAATGGGAGGATTAATTTTATCTTGGCCATAGTTGTTTTTCTTTATATTCATACTAAACAATACTAATAGTTTGAATAACTCTTTTATGTTTTACACAGGCTTATATACAGTCATGTGTTTCGATATTTTCTGCTCAAGTGTATATATTTTCTATAATAAAGTACAAATTCCTTAAAAGCAAATGGTTTATCCCAAAGCAATGAAATATTTCAATGCTATATGTCTTGATAAATTAATAAATGGGTTGGTTAATTAACAGATTAAATTGTATAGGAGCTCTAAGTTGACCTTTTTAAGCAGGTATGATCAGTGTTCTAGAAAATCAGTCATTGGCAAACAATAGAAAATAGAAAGGAGTATTTTGAAGTCCGTTGCATTTGATTTGATTTGATTTTCTCTTTCTCTTTTTTCCAAAACAGAATTGAAAAGCTCTTGTCCAATGTCAGCCAATATCAGGCATTTTGCCAGACAGGCAAAGAAGTGGAGGTAATATCATAACGGGTAATAACTAAATTTATTTTAGAGCCTCTGCTTCTATAGCTTTGGAAAGAAAGTGATTCATAGCTGAGAAATCAGGATAAGGTAATCAGAAATCCCCGGAGTACCATTCTTGACCTTTAAAGCCAACACACATTCGCAGGATGGAAAACTGAGCAGGAAGCCTGTATTCAAACCCTCGCCCAGTTACGTTTGGTGTTTCAACAACAAGACAGGGCTCCTTATCAATATTTCAGAGTCTGATGGAGCAGGTGCCCTTTGTAACCAAAGGTCACATTAAGAACTGGAAAACAGAGTGTCTCGAAGAAAGCAATCTTCAGCAGTACTAAGTCTAGCTACAAGGGAACATAGAAAATAATTTTAAAATAAATTTTTTGGAAACATTTCAGAACATAGAAAATAATTTTAAAATAAATTTTTTGGAAACATTATTTTTTGGAAATATTTCTAATGATGGACTTAACTCAGAAACTTCAAACACTATAATATGTTTATTATTTAATGGTAAGAACAGAAATATATCTATGCCGATAAATGTATAGCAGTGTGTTTTGTTAAAACACATAGATGATCTTACAATATTTGTGAGACTGTGAAAAATGGATCTGGATACATGGATCTGGATAATGGACTGTGATACATGGAACTGGAATTGGGATGTTATACATTGAAGCTATCCCTTCCTTTCATCTCTGCTTTTCACGATATTATCTAACACACCCTCCTACTTTTCTCCAAACACAGACTCACGGGTAAGTCATGCCTTTTCTGACTCCCAGCGGCTCAGCATGCCGCATCATCCCCTGTGGCGTTCCACCTAAATACGGCTCAGGTTTGACATCTGGCATAAGCCGTGTCTTATAAAATGAGAAATATTCATTCGTCATAGCATAAAGATTAGGTTCTTGGGTCAAAACCCCACTCTCATTATGGTAATAAGGGAGTTACATGTTATCCCTCCAAGAAAAAGAGGCCAAAAAGGATGGTTGAAACTTCAGTTGGCTGCGTATTTAACATATGGGGGTGTAGGTAGGAAAGAAATTATTAGCTTCTCTACTAGAATTAATAAAGTATATTAAGGATAGAAAAATTACCAGTTCAGTGATTTTATTTTGCAATTAAATGAGGGTCTATGTTGTGATGTCACAAAGTAAAGTCATGATCTTTAAGCTGACTCTTCTTTAAGGCTTACCAAAAAGCTTTCAAACATAGTGAAACGTAAACGATTTCCTAATGAGGATCAGAACATCAGATTATTCATGTTAGTAGATTGAAAAGGTGTAAAGTTATAAGCCAATTTGAGGGAAAAAAATGTCCAGGACAAAATATAGCGATTACTATCCCAGACCTGGGGCATTCGGCTCTGCCTGAGCACACGCATTCTTTCACGATGAAGTAATGACAGCTATTCACACTAAAAAAAAAAAAATTTAATGGAAGCAAGTTAATATCTTCTCTTAATGGAAGTAATGCCAAAACTTCAATGTTAGGCTCTGACGAAAGTTGAATTATAGAATGTGGAATACATTTATAGGCCTAAAATGACCTTTGCTTAATTTCTAAATTATCGCCAGTTGGCCAGCAGCACGTTGGAAGAAATTAAAGCACTGAAGATCTCAGGTCATAAGCGAGTTCACTGACCCAACTTGCGGCTTGGCTGGTTGTGGCAGGTAGGAGAGAGAAGCCACAGGTTATCTGCAAAACTTTTTCATAAAGGAAGGAAAGAAAGAGGGAGGGAGGACAAAAGAGAAAGAAAAGGAAAAAAAGGGGGTGGTCCAATCACTTTACTAGAGTACAAAGTCAGATTAGCAAGCCTTTGGGAGGAAAAAACCCATGGAGGAGGAGGCATGGTGCAATAGGATAAGACAAGCTTTCTCAATGCAAAGAAAAATAAAAATCTGGGAATCCAAACTTAGAGTTTGACTGACTTGGAGATTCACAGGTTTTCCCAATTCTCATCAGTCCCTATTCCCGACGGGCCCACGAGGCCCTTCGCCGTTTGTCTCTCTATCTTTCCACCTCCAGCCTCCACTCTCTCCCCCTGACTGCGAGACCACATGCCGCTGGTCCCTGTGCCTCCTGGCTTGGCACATCCTGTCCTTCCCCTTCTACATGACGAGCTCCTCATGCCTTCAGCCGCTGAGTAAGCCTTCCTCCTCTTGGGAGACGTTTCCTAACTCCCACTAAAAGGTCTCTACGCTCCTTCATCTGTGATTTCAGCCGTGGATTTTACGTAAAATCATAATGTATTTACATAAAACCATAATATATTTTTTGGCCTGTATCTTTACTGTCTCCCTGATAAATGATGAACTGAATGTAAAGTAAATACAGCTTCATTTTTGCATCCTTAAATATGTTACTTTACAAGTACTCAAAAATAAGCAGGATATCAATATATCAAAACTAAAAGTAATATAAAATGCTTAAAAGACATTATGTAATTTGCAACTGTCAAGAATCGATAATAGATAAAATAGTAAAATAACGGTTTAAGTCTTCTTCAATGCCAGTGGCAACTGTCTTTTTAAAAATCCCTCTTCAATTCCTGAACAATTCGTAATCGATTACATAAACAGAGCATACAGGATATGTTAGAATGATATCAAAAAGTGGCCCCCTTCTCTAACCCTTCCTGTGCCCTCTCGCCCTCTGTAACCCATTTCGCCCTTTGAATCTGAGCTGACCCTGTGACTTGCCTTAGCCCTTGGATGCTATCTTCTGCTGTTTCTTTTAGAGCTCTTCCCATATGAGAAGCAAAGTCAACTGACTTCTTGGAGCCTGAGAGACCTTGTGGAGCTGAGGAGAGTTAAGTAGACCCAGCCTAGGGCACCCAGACCAGCTAGCCCCTAAAAATCCAGCCACGGATTTATGACAACCCAGCCCAATGATAAAACCATCACATCAATGTAGACACATGTGAAATAATAACTTTTTTATTGTTTGAAGCCACTAAGTTTGGGGGTGATGTATTACTCAACAATGGTTAACTGACAACACAATTTTAAAAGAAGAAAAATATCCCCTTACCTTAGAATAGAGACCAGACAAATGCAGCTATGATCAAAATTATATTTAAATATTTTACATAGAATAGTAGATAAATGAATCAGTACAAACCGGTATCTAAACTAGGTTAAAAATTGTATGATTATTCTTTTTCATGGAACATTTTTGTCAGATTATTTTGTGAAAAACAGTTATCATTACCTCAGGGTTTTATATTCACATAAAAATAATTAAGTGTCATAATAAAAGAATTTATAAGAACATAAACATTTGTATCAATTTCTATTTTTGTATTGCTATCTGGCACCCAATTTCCTTGTGTGTTATATGTAGACTCACAAAATTGAAAATGTGTCTTTCTTGTTTGATTGCCTGGCTCTGCCATCACTGAAACTGAGAAATTGAAACATTTGTTTTGTTCTACTACTTTATTCTATTTTTTTTTCTTTTTAATCTCTTGGATGAATGACTTATTCAAATGAATATCTATGATTTATAAAGCTATTTTATTATCTGGAGTATTAAACTATATGAAGATTAATAATCTTTCTATTAAAATACTACTATTGATAAAGGTTTGGAAAACTTACATAAATATCACCATTCATATAACTAAAAATATGGTTCTATTTGGATCATGCTTTTTATCTCACAGAGGGAAAAAAATCACATTTACCTTGTACTGTATGGAGATTTCAATATTGATTGGATTAATTTCCTGCACGAGTCCTTTTGTTTTTAAAACTAAACATAATGCATCCTTTCTTCTTTTTCCTAAAGATTCAGGACAGAGATTCAAAGGCCTTAGCAAAGTTTTTAAGATTGAAAGTTTTAAAGTGTAAAGACTTCAAACTAGATAATTCTGTGAAATAATAAATGTGTAGTAGATAGAATTTGGAAAATTCAGAACCACGTATGAAAGAAAAAATATACACTTGTAAAAAAAATTTACACTGCATTTAAGTTATTCTCAAAATTTTAATCAGAGGATTATAGAGCATATGGCTAAAGACTGTAATGATATCACTTATATATGGAATCTAAAAAAGCGAAACTCGTAGAAACAGAGTAGAATGGTGGTTGCCAGGGGCTGAGGGGTGAGGAACATGGAAGCATGCTAAGGGTATAAACTTACAACTAAGTAGATAATAAGTTCTGGAGCTCTAATGCACAATATGATGATTATAATCAATACCGTGTTACCAACTTCAAAGTTGCTAAGAGACTAGATCTTAATTGTTCTCACCATAAAAAAGAAGTGATAATTATGTAGTATGATAGAGATGTTACCTAATGTTACAGTGGTAATCATACTGCAATGTATAAATATATCAGCACAACACTGTACAACTGAAAGTTACACAATATATCAATTATATCTAAATTTTTTTTAAAAAGACAAATTATCGGTCCAGCTCAGATCTCTTCACTGAGTCTTAAACCCATGTGTCTAATTATCTACCAGACATGTCAATCTGAATACACTGTCAAAGCCCTTCCCTTCCGCCATAAACCTTAATTCTATGAGTTTACGTAATCTATCCCTTTGTTCAAACCTTGATCTTAGTTGTTCATCAGAGCCCTCCCTCTTCTTCAATATTCTCTGTTTTACATCCCACCATGTCTATCCCGTAAATACTTTTCAAACTTGTTTGCTTGACAATTCGATTAATCCAATTTAGTCTAAAATCCTATCACACCATGATTCAAGCCGCAAGTCTCTAAATGGTCACCAGGCATTTATTATGATCAATTCTAAATGCCCTCTTTTCCAGACCCGTGGATCGAGTGTTGGCATGGTCCACCAGGCCTGCATGTTCCAGATCCTGATAAACTCAACTCCCTGGTCCAGGTGCACAGAGGTACTTACAGGTCCACATTGCATGTTCCTTGGGGATCTTGCAAATTTGATTTCCTCTTCCTGGAACGCTCTCACGTACTCCTCCTTTCCCTGGATAAATCCTACTTATTTGCAGACATCATCTCCTCTAGGAAGTCTTCCTAAGTCCATAAAATGGGTGTGGATTCTCATGTTGGTCTCATCCTGTATTCTTTTACATCACTTCCAATCTATTACTTCCTGACCTTCATCTCCAGTGAAACCGCAAGTTCTCAGAAACTACAGCCTCTTTTTCTCTTCTAGTTTATTAATAGCTTGATAATAGCTCTAATGCCCAGCAGAGTTCCTGGCTGATAATAAAAGAAGTATTTTTTGAATACATTAAATAACGAAGAAGTAAATTTATAATAACTTTAAATGGATAACCCTGACTTGTCTATTGATTATGTACAGTTCGATGTGGATTAGTTCAATTAAATATTTTTCTTAATAAAGCCTCCAAGATTAAGTGTACCGAGTGAACCAAGAAAACAGATTGTTATTGTGGAAAGAATGTTGACTCAATTCAGGATAGAGGAGACCCAGTTTTGAAATCTAGTTAAACCCATGAAACTGTCACCATAATGAAAATACCCAAACTTCATCACATTGTGCACTTAAGATAGTGTAGTTTAGTGTATGTCATTTATACTTTAATAAAGCTGTTTTTTTTTTTTTAAAGAATAGGGTTAATGGGGTCAAGGGAAAACAATAAAGGTTGACAGTTTTAAAGATAGAACATTTTATGTAATATGTGCATTTATTTCTAGGTCGTAGTTTTTGCTGAAAGGCAGAGGAAGGATAATCACATGGCGGCCGCATAACATGGGATTTGGTCAATGACAATCACTACTCCCCTGGTTCGATTACATGATGTGTTTCTTTCCACCATTCACTCTTCAATTCATCCTCTCCTTTAAAATATCACATAAACACTGAGAGAAAAACACTTAACATTTTCATTGCTACCAAAAAAAAATGTGTTGTAAGCCACTCCGTGTGGTCAGTTTTGCATTCTGTTAAAATGGATTAAATATGAAAAATAATACAATTGCGTTTTAGGCTTGGAGCTGGAGAGAACCTCACAGATGATTTGGTACACGTTCCTGATATCACAGATGAATAAACAGATTCAGAAAATCTCAGGGGATGAGGGGTGAGGAAATGCAGGGATGCTAAGGGTATAAGCAGCTGGAAATAGCATTCATATCATCCACTTAAAACATGCTGCCAGAGCGCTATTTTTGAGTAGCTTTTTCAGTGCAATTCATTATTTAATCAAATTCTATATCAGTCATCTTCCCCCAACAACAACAAAAAGAATATAAATAATATATCGCATGATGAGTTTATTCTATCTACTTAGGTCAAAATTAAGGGGACTCTATTTTCATTGCCGCCTTATTGTTTCTTCCAGTATGATTACTCTCTTAAGTTTTACTAACAGAAATAACCTACTGAAACTTCATTCTCTAAATGCCTAAATCTTTATATTAACATGGTAGGAAATTGGCCAATATATTCCTAAATAAGGAAATTTTGGATTAGGAACAGACTTTTTGAGGAATCTAGTTTTACTTACACTTTTAGAGAAAAGCAGATACTGAGGGAAATCACAGTGTGTTATTTCCTGTCAGCACTGAGAGCTGACTTATGGCCATCTACTTATTTTAGCCTTGGGGCTGAGATTGTGGTTCATTTAAAGATAAAAAGCTTACAACGCTTCACAATAAAGTTGCAATATATAAGCTTTCAATCATAAGGCACAATTCTCCTATGGTAATAGAATAGCTGCCTGAGAAAAAAAATTTGCATTAGTCATTGCTTTGAATCTTTCATTTTCACGAGCACTAAGCCACATTTTGTAACACTGAAAGGCATTTCAAGGAGTAAAAATGTTGACTGCTATGCTGACTAATTTTCTTTCTCTATAAAATCATAAAAAATAAAAAAATCATTTTCCTTTTTTCTTTTTTTTTTTTTTTTCTGGTTTTGCTTTTGACAGGTAGGGAAAAGATGGAAAGAGATTAAAATGATTGTTTTCTTTTTCCCAGTAATCCAAAGAAATGCATGAGACATTCCATAAACAGTATTTATGCCATGATTCCAATAAAATTACAGCCCTAGATAGGTGATTAATTATCTTTTATGCAAAGTAGCTAATTGTATTTATGGCCTTTAAATATAACATTGGGGCTATTATCTTTCAATTAAGTTACGGCCAAAAATAATACATGACGTAGCAAGTTTAGCAGTTTTTAAGAAGTACAAAATGTAGTTTCCGTTTACTAGAAATGACCACTTATAACCCTATTCTAGCTCTTAACATCCCACTCAAAACCATGAACACATTTAAGACACATTTATTCACTCTGCTCAGATGATAATTCATGAGTTCACATAATCTGCTTGCTTCTAATAAGCATGAAACCAGTCTGTGTTAGTTCTAATAGGTCTTGAAATGGTAACTCAAACATAGCCAAATGATGTAGTATGCCCTTATCAGAAATACACTTCCCATTAATCAGGATTCTTCTTGAAAACCGAAGGAAAACAAGCTGGACAATGAATGGGATATCTGTGTGTATAGCACATGAGATAGCTCAACCAATTTTCAGAAAGTAAATCCACCCATGAAATCACCACCCAGAAGAAACAAAACATTATCTTAATTCCAGACATATACACTTCCGGGGCCAGGCATTACTGTCACTAGTAAGACAACCACTGTTGTAACTTCTAAGACCCTAGGTAAGGTGCATATGTTTTCACCTTCCTCATAAATGGAATCATATGGTAGGTTCACACTTGTGCTTAGCCTCTTTTCCCCGTTAGATTTATGATATCGATCTATCTTGATGTGTGTAGCTGCATCGCAGTCTCATTGCTAACTAGTATTTTAATTATGCAGGCTTTTAAAAGTTGAAAAATCAGTATATTTTATATGTTGTAAATATATTTTGTTCTATATGAGTATGTTCTGTGACAATTTAAATGTATCTGCCAAATGGCAATTTTATTTGAAAAAATTAAAATTTATTGCATTTTCTGCTAGGTTCCACTGTTTTCCTATGTTTCCTTTTTGCCTTTTGATTACTGAGTGGGAATTATAGACAAATATATAGCATAAGAGAAAATATAGATTACCATTATCACAGTAAATATTAAAATCGCTTTTCCAAAATAATACATTTCACATTTGTAAACTGGTTTGCATTACATCTATGTTCTTTAGTATGAGGAGATTTTATATTTTACATTTGAATAATCCTGAAAGATAATAAAGCATTTTATATATTTTTTAAAATTTATATTCCATGGATCTCAGGAAGAGCAGTTATTTAACTACATCTATGTATCTTGAGCAATACTGACTATGGCGTAATATTCAGTAAAAGCAAACATCAGCAACTACAAAATAATAGTTGCCATCACAGTTATTGGGCTTAAGGAAAATAGCGTGGGAGCTGAATATGACTAAGGCAGCCTTGGAGTTGGAGAAGGAAGAGAAGGATGTAATCAAATCGGGAGAATGCAATAATCCTGTTTTTACAATATCTTTAATTCTTTTTCTCCATTTTGAACATTTCATTTTCACCTATGGGCTTTATATATCCCCTGCCCCTTCTCTCAGTTCCCAAAACATGATTGTGGTTGAATTTGAACATGATGTGGGTGTGAGGGGACCTTTACGTTAGACAATCATAGGAAAATAACTTTGGGGCAGATATCTAAACCCAAAGATAAATTTTTCAAAGATAAATGTTCATCGTCTGTAAGTCATTTATGGGATCCTCTTAGCTGGTAGTGGAGAGCCATGTCCACTAATAGGAGGGCTAGTTCCGGCCTCATCCAGATCCACGGGGCTGAAAAGGCCTTTAGAAGAGCGAGCTCTCGGAGCAGCTGGTTGGGTGGCCAGCATCTAAGAGTCCAGGGACAAGTGCCATGTTTATTTTAGGGAGATGAGAATCACGGTTTCTTCTACAGCTCATGCAAAATTGGTGAGAAGGGGACCAAAAATGAGAAAGTCAAGACCAAAGTCCTAATGGATATCACGAAGGAAAACAAGGGAATAATTTAGGTAACAGGGGCAAAAGTCAGCTGGCCACTATTTCAAAAGCAAGGACCTAGTAGCAGGTAATACTTCCGACACTCAGCTGCTGGTAGAAAGCTATTCAAAGTTTCGGCATGAGAAATTCTGATTTTAATCTGGATTATTCATGCTTATTCTAGGATTTCTTATACTTCTGCTGAGTTGGGATACAATTGGCCTTGGGCCTGCAGTCCTGCTGAAGCGAGGCGTGGAGGAGACAACCGCCAATGTTGGTGGGATTTAAGCCTAATATAACATCATTCAACTGTTTTTATCCCCACCTTCTTCTTTGTAAAATTAGAAGGTTGAGTAAAATCATCTCTGAGTTATTTTTGTGGTCTACAACCCTCAATTCCCCCCCCCCCACTTTCATTTTTTTACATGATCTTTTTAGAGGTTAACACTTCTTAAGGTCATCGCAATCATATAATTCTGAAAATTCAGACATTCAGACCCATCGGAATAGCAGAGTTAATCTAGCCATAAAAATAGACAGAGGTCAACGCCACGTCTAAGGCCAAAGGAAACAGCGAGGGAGATTGTGATGAGAAAATTATACCCAACCTCACCTTTCCATTTCCTTTGCCTTTGGTTTTTATTGGATGCTATATTTCTGAAGGAACCATTCTCATTTGCCGCAGGTAAATGCTTGTGTTTTGAATTTATTGAGACAGGCAGCAGAAGGCCAAGGTACAGGCCAAGGGTAACTAAAACAGGGAAAGAGGGCATTTGAGAATGATGTATATGATACTGCAAACTTCGTGGAGTAGACAAGTATCGGGGTAGGGAATGGTAAGCATTTATAGAAAAATATACCAGACTTGCTTTTAAATGAATAGAACAAGGGAAAAAACTGGCCTAGTTTTGTGTGTGTATGTGTTGTTTTCCATTTTCTCCATTCCTAAAGCTGTCCTGAGTTGCTATAAATAATTCTAAAGAAAGAAGTTCCCTAAAATTATAATGTATTGCATGTTAGATTTTTGTTTTAGTCATAGGCTTGACTAGCTTTTAAGGGGGGGAAACAAAATTTTTACATAATACAAATTCAGTCTTTGAACTGAATGAACTCTTAGAAAACAGGTAGGTAACTTATCCAGCCAGATGACACCATTTTTTTTCCCCCTAATGTAAATGCTCAATGATATTTTCCATTTGCAAACTCTTCCAATGGGTTTAATTGAGCACAAATGTTCTTATGAAAAATAAACAAATAAAAAATACAAAGCTCTAAACTAAACACATTTTATACAGCTTCCTTTATAACAGGTATATTTGGTTAACACAGATCAAATAGCTAAGGAGTACTTTCCTTCTTAATAAATATTAAAAGCACTAAATGAGAATGCATTTTTAATTTAACTTAATCCTATACAGAATGTGTAATTATTTCTACTAAATTCCAGTTTGTTCAAAGCACAGAAATCTAAAAGATGGCTTTTACTTAAAGCCATATAGACTTTTGAGTGAGTTTATAATTTAAGTAAGATGTTCTTACAAATATGTATATACAAGTATTTAACTCGGCTATTAACCTCCTGCTTAAAGAACGTGAATGTAAATCGAGGGTCTACTGTCAAAGAAAAGTGAATTGTTTTTCGTTAGTTGAACTATGTATTTTGAGATAATTACAGATCCACTTGCAGTTGTAAGTAATATTTCAGAGAGATGTCGTATACCTTTGACCAGGTTCTTCCAATGGCGACATTTTGCAGAACTATATCATAAAATTACAACCATTATATTGGCATTGGTGCTCTCTGCAGATCTCGTTCAAATATTACTTATATTTATGTGTGTTTTTAGTTTCTTTCAGTTTTACAACCTATCAGTTTGTGTATCCACCACCACAATCAACATACACAACAGTTCCATCATCATAAGGTTCCCAAGTGTTGCCTTTTTATAACAGTAAATTATTTTTATTTCCCAAAAGGTAGGATGTCAAAATCAAATTTTTTTTTAATTTTTAAGAAAATTGAAAAGGGTAAGAAAATATGAAAAAAATTAGTACGACATAAAAGAAGACAACAGAAAAGAAAACACAGATGACGACTACTTAGCCAGATTTCCCCCCAGAAAGCAGAGCCTAGGACAAAGGCATCTATAGGAGTCATTTATTTTGGAGAATTGACAACAAGGAACTGAAGTAAGAAACTGGGACAGCTAAGAAGCAGAAGGTGGAAAAACTACTTTGATGGTTTGTCTTTCAAGCCGATCACTGCTGACAGCAACTGGGTCTTGAGCCTTGTGGGATGGATGCTATGAGGAGCCATGTAGAATGCATCATGGAATTCACTAGCGATGAGACAGAAAGGTGAGTGTTTACTCACAGATAGCCACTTCAGTCCCTGTTGGCCAAGGGCTGGCTAGTCCGTAGGTATTAACTCCTTCACACCTACAGATACGCAAGTGGGTCATTGCCAAGTTACATCCTAGGGCGCCCATGCTGCAACATGAGCGAAGATCTAGAACAGAGAGCAACCGACTCAAGATGCAGCTGAGAAAGATGCTGTCGGGCTGCCTTTGTGAAGCTGGTTAACAGCGAGCAGGGAAGCATACAGTGGACTGCGCAGAAGTGCCGTGGCACCCAACAAGGGTCTGATACCTCGAGCTTCGTAGATGAGACAAGAAAACCACAGCTTCAGACGAGATGCCCACTCAAACATCTATTACTCACATTAAGGGACTTGGGAAGCCCCTGATGAACTCGTTAATTTTTTCTTAAGGAATTGGCCAAATTGACTTTACTCTAGATTTGTCTTTCTGGAAGTAAATTGAGATGAAATAATTAGAAGCGAATAGGCGCGGAGACCTGTTTTCGTTGAATATGGTAGTTTATGAAATGCGATTTAAAAAGAAGGGTGGATTTTTAATAGAAAAGGATGATAGAATTAATTTTGAAATCTTTATTGAAGTCAAATCATACTAATAGAGTCTCTTCTATCACTGAGTAATTTAAATGATTTGGTTTTAAGGGTTTTTTTGCCTAAGAAACAAATATTATGAGGCTCAAAATGTACAATTATCATCAAACCAAATAAAATCAAATTTAAAAATTATCAGTAGATTTGTTGCTTAACCACGAAATTTTAAGGCTTCCTAGAAAGTACCACACAGTATAAACTAAAATTATGTGGAATTACTTTAGTGGTGATTGGGGTGGTTGGGTGGGGCGTAGGGGGGTTTGTTTGCACAAAGGTCAAATAGAGGCAACTGATTGAGGGTTAAGTTTGATATATTGGTCGATAGAAAATTTGATTCAGTTATTTCTGGCTCTCGAAGTCAGTTAAAGAATCAGACTATTTTTAGGCACAATATAGAAAAATTTCAAAGACTGCAGAGTAAAAATACTATCAGATTAGAGTTACTCTGCAATGTTTTCATGCTTTGATCATAAGTTTTTTTCTTATTTCCAAATAGTATGAGAAAACTGATAAGTAATTGGCTATATAACTAATCGCCAATCGAGATTCTTTAGAAGGAAATATTTCTAGTTATTGCAGGTAAACATCTGTAAACCAGGACTATTTGGGGCAAACTAAATGTGTGGTCAACTTACTTTCAAAGACTCCAGGAGAATTTTTAAAAGCAGCTTTCTTGCTTGTCTTTCCCAACCACCAAAGAAGTAATAATCACAGTAATCATCATTATTGACAATACTATTGATGGTTGAATCCAGGAGTTGCTGAGTTAGCTGCTGAGTTGACAGGAACTGGTAGCAGATATTTTAAAATATAAACAAAATGGACATTGTCTTCTTGGGTAAGACTGAATATTTACAAGGAGCTTCTCAATATTTACAGGAGCTTCTCAAAAATTCCAAGCTTGCCTCACTGGAAATTTTGTCTGATTCCAACACAGTAACCTGAGTGTCAGATGCTCAGACAAAGCCTGGACCTGTGGGCCAAGGAGTCAGAAAAATTGAGAGAACTAGGTTATAGCATTACGTCTCCTGACATAGGATTCTTCCAATCAGCAGGAGCTCAGACAGTAAGGCTGAGATACCAAGGAACTCACCGTTCGAGGCCAAATATGTGGGACACTGAGACAATGTTCTAGATGCTCATCACTCCAGCTCTGGACCAAGACATGGGTTTCCTGAATTGGTCATTAATTTGGGGCTCTCTTTTTTTATTATAGTGGTAATAAACAAAGCATATTGTGAGATCTACTTTCTTAAATTTGTAAGTATACTGTACAGCATTATAGACGATAAACACAAATTGCATGTCAGACTCCTAAAACTTGTTTACCTTATGTGACTGAGTCTCTGTGCCCAATGAATAGCAGCTCCCCGCTCTGCCTCCCACAGCCCTGAGCAACCACCATTCTGGCTCTCCTTTCCTGTGAGTTTACTGCTTTAGATACCTCATTTAAACCAATATTTGTTTAGAAGGAAACTGAGCAATTGAACTGGAAAAGGACAAAGAGGAACCTCTTTGTCTCCCTGTGGTAGACTGAATCACATGGACTAAAAAGATCCATGCCCTAATCTCTGAATCCTACAAATGGGTTATCTTACATGGCAAAGGGGACTTCACAGACCTGTCAAAGTTGAAGATCTTAAAGTCATCCTCAATTATTCAAGTGGGCTTAATGTGATCACGGGGATCTTTATAAGAGAGAAGCAAGCATTTTAGAGTCAGAGAACATGATGTAATGACTGAAGCAGCAGGAGAGAAATCATAGCAAACAAAATGATGTCATCACTGGCCTCTAGAAACAGGAAAGGCAAGGGAGCATTGTGCGCCGACAATATTCAGACCCGCCGGAAAGAACACAGCCCTGTCTACAAACTTTGGACTTCTGTGCCCAAGAACAATAAGATAATAAAACTGTCCCATTTTAAGTCACCGAGTTTGTGGTTATTTGTTACAGCAGCAGGAGGAGCAGTAACTACACATCCCCTAGATATACAGGCCAGCCACAAATTTGAAAATCTCACTCAGCAAAACAAAATATCTGCAGTTACCCGTTTCATCGCTTTAAAAGGCAATATAGTTAGTACACGTCATCGTCACCTAAGAACCGTGATCTCACCAGGTGAGATCTGGTGAGACCACTGACCTCCCCACGTGATCGAAGTAGAGCAGACTTCCTGTGATGTCAAACACATTTTCTATTTCTCCCAACGTTTGCACTGATATTTTACAGCCCAGGCTACACTCTATGCCCCCAAGAAACTAAGCAAATGCCAAATTGATCTGACCCTGAACCAACGAGGGTTGTAAAGTTGCGGAGTAACATTAACGTCTTGATTTTCGTTTTTCAATTTGTGATGTGTGCTCTGAATCAGAGGTCAATTTGCTCAAAAATCAAGGATAGAGTTTCTTGTTTATCATCCCCTCCTTCCCTCCTTAATAAGGTAATCACTGCAGAGGTCACTCGGCAGGGTCAAGACAAAACCAGAGGAGAACTCAAATGCGGTCTTCTTTATGAGGCTTACACTGATCGTCCTATTTAGAAATTGCAACTCCTGTGTCTCTCCTTGTCTTATTTTTTCTATTTCGCTTAGAGAGCACATATTGCCTTGTGATTCACAATATATTTACTTATATGTTGCGCTATTGTGTATTTTCTATCTTCCCATGCTAGAATGTAATACATTGGGTCAAGATGTTTTTCTTGGGTCAGTGATACACCCAAAGTCCTATAAGAATTGAATAAATGGATGTGTTAGTTACCATGGAAATTGCAGAGTCTGTCTCAGGACAAGAAGACTATATACTGATTGTTCTGCTTCACCTCAAGATCCAATACTGAAGGTAACTCAGGGTTTTGTTAACCCTTTGGGATGAGGGCAAGTAAGGCTGAGGATGTGTCCTTCTTATGGGATTATTTTAAGCAGACTTCTCTGGAGCTGTTTAATCTTGCTATCTGGTAGACCATGAGAGGTGTCCAAGAGTTAAACTCTCCCTGTCATCAAAGCCTCTGCCTCACTCACAACACAGCCTGAGGTTTACCTATGCAGAATGCACCTGCCTTGGGAACACACGAGCTAAGGCCCTAGGCCACTGCATGGTTCTTCAAAGAGGGGATCGTAGCTCAGGGATGGCCTGAGAGGGATGCTCTCACAATCGAGGAAACCTATACTCAGCAGCACCCGGCCCATCTAATTTCTAAGAAAGGTTAGATATGAAACAAATGGAGAAAAAACACTGTGCACAAGGTAGAGAAGTAACAAAGGGACACCCACAGACAAAGCGGGAAGCAGGATCAGGAGAGAAGGTAAGAATCCCTTAATGGCTGATGAAAGCTATCAAAGCAGAAATTGGAGAGCTGAGTCACCATGAAGAGGAAACACTCGTGCAGAGAGTAGGAACACCCCGCAGCTAGAGCAGCAGCTTCTGGAGTTGCCATGGTGTTACCAGCACCTCGGTCAGTCTAAGTCACCTGCTGTATCCAGGATGTGGCAGTGGCTCACATCCTGAGGCTCTCTTCTGAGGCTGCTGAGATGGGTTCTGGTCTCCCTTATCTTTGTTCTTACTAACAAGTGCGCAGTTGAGAACAGAATCTCAAGTAAGTGCTCTTAATTACTGTTTACGATAACTGAAATTTATTGTTTCTAGCCTCCATTTAGTTGGATGGTGGAAATTTAAACTAGGTCAGTTTCTAATCCTTGTCTCCATTATTTCTCTGGAGTTGCTTCACATTTTAGGAGGCGTATGTGAGACAAAGATTTTGGCAACACTGCGATCAAGTGTGTGTAAGAACAGTGAAGAGGTGGGTGGGAGTTCACTTTCACTGACTCCTGTTGTACATGTGCATGTGTGTCTGTGTGTATGTACGCATGTACACACATGCACAGATACACAACGTGCATATACACATATGGGTGTCCAAGTATCTAGGTAGAGCCTTGGATCCTGGATCCACAAAATGATATCCTCTTAAATCACAAGATCTCTTCATATCTTTCAACAACTTCTAAGCCCTTCTCACACCCCAAGGCCTGAGCTGTCTAAGGCCATAACTGCTTAAATACAACGTAAACTGTTTTTCATTAGAGTCTTTCGTTGATCCTCTACCTTGAGAGGTGTTATATTTTCCTTCTGCTCTTGAATTCTCCAAACATGTCAAGGCATTGGCCAGCCCCCTTATCACCAAACCTGGAATCGACCCCTTAATAGGACCATGGGGTGGTGGAGCAGAGCTCAGTGTCTGTTTCCAGAATACTGGTATCTTTTCAATATTCACAACTGTCCTGGAACCCAGGAGATCATTTTCAGGACTCAGGGACAGAAAGCCTTCAAAGAGTATTCTCTAAAATATGCTACCTAAGCCAGAAAGGTATCCCTAAGTCCCTTCTCCATTGACATCAGGATTTTTAAAGCAAAGGCCAATAAGAATTGGCTCTATATTCTGCTGTGTCATCCCTTCCCCAAGATAATGAAAGTAGAAAATTAACTGCCCAAAGGAGGCAAAGACCCTGGGATACAACAATATTGAAAGAGAAAACTTGATTAATATTTCAAGATATTATGCTGAAATATTCACATTAATTATGGAAAACTAGGTAACCTGAATACTCTGAATTTCTTAAAATAAAAAAAGGACCCAGCCAATCTCAAATGAAATGGTTCCCCTGTGAATATCAGGAATTTTAATGTACACAGTTTATTGTTCCAGGTATACCTTTTATAGATGCTCAGTTTTCCACATAAGGATTCTAAAATTGTACCATAAGTTTATAGATGCATTCTTATGTCTGAAAAAGTGAAATAATACTTATTTGCCACCCAAAGAAAATGTATCGAGGTTATGAATAACAATGTAATTATTTGATATTCCCCTACATTTGCAAACTGTTACAATAATTTTCACCAGCAATGGATATCTCTCACATTCCAGAGTCTGAGAAATCATCATAACACCTGCAATCAAATGTTAGCATTGTAACCTGGCAATTACAAAGAACTCCTTAGTATATATCCGCATTCAAATTTTATAGGAGAGACTGACTGTGAACTTTAAGTGAACCAATTTTAAAGGAATGAATCATTTTATATTTTTCCTAAAATGAAGGACGTGCATGAGAGTAGATGGGTTTTCCCCTTCTCGTGCTCACATCAGAAGTAACTTTATAAACTAAACGGTGACAGTAATTTCAAAGCTAAAGAGGTTTACCCTTCACTTTGCAAGACTTGCTTGATGTACCAGCATCAGATCCTGTCTCAGTTCTACTCCAGAAGTGCCTATATTTCAAACTGTTAACTATTGTAGCAGTCTTTGGTTGACCACACACAGGATCCTGCAAACTATTTATTGCATAGAAAGTATTCATTTTTTAGCAGTTTCCACTATGATTGTTTTTTTTTAAGTAATTCTTTCTGTTAACGTCAAACATTTCACATCTCTTTTCTCTATACCCTTTGCGTGACAGGGCTGTAGCATTACTTACTTTGCATTCCAAGAAGACATTCAGTTTTCCCAACGCCTTCTGTTTCCTCCCACTGACACTGCAACCGTATTCAGCACTTCAACAATTCAAGACTCTGACCCCCTGCCAGTCTGTCAGGGAAGGCGGCTCTGTTTCAATCAACAAAGTTTAAAGGGAGAGAGAGAGAGGGAGATTTGACCTAGATATTGCATGGCGATTTTCAAATCGGGCGAGGACAATGAAAAATCCTTCATGTCTCATCATTTGAGAGTAGATCTGAAAGTGACAAGAATGTAAGAATGTTTTTATGGTACACAAAAATGACCATTTTTATCGAATGTCAAAATTTTTCGTATTATATAATTTTATTTATTCTACTTCAATAACCTGTAATGTACACCACATGCACTGGTATCCGTCCTATCGGATTCTCAAAAACGTATAATTTGCTAAGGGCAGCAGTTGTACTTATTCCCAAGTACAACTTGACATTGGCCATGGAAAAGGAAGATGATAGAATTCCTGCAATGTGAGTCAGAGGACTGAGGCAATGATGAAGTGCCCGAGAGTCAACTTGAGCATGGCATAGGGCTGGTGAATTGAGGAGTATATTAATTTGATGTTGAGCTTGGTCATTTTATTTGTGTTTCTGAAACCCCAGTAGGAAAATCAGACAGACAAGTACCTGCATATATATGGAGATCAAGATGATATATTAGAAGTAATTAAAATGGATGACCTCATATAGCTGTGGCTTTCCATGGAATTTCTTTTCCATGGATCCAGTGTTGAGGGGAATAATTTATTTTAGTCTATCAATACATTTATTAGATTGTAAGGTTCATCTTTTTCTCATTTTGATGTCGTAAGTTTTATACACATTCAAATACAGGTATGTATATATATAATCATACATGTTATTTTTGATGTCACTGTAAAATTAAGAGAATATAGTTTTATTTATAGTTATATTTCAAGTTGACATAACTTTAAATCTTCTTTAAAGAAACATAAGTCCCGTCTACGGCCATGCCACCCTGAACAAGCCGGATCCCGTCTGATCTTGGAAGCTAAGCAGGGTCAGGCTTGGAAGCTAGGCAGGGTTGGGCCTGGTTAGTACTTGGATGAGAGACCACCTAGAAAGACCAGGTGCTGTAGGCGTAAAAAATAAAAAAAATAAGGGATTGTAAGCTGACAAGTTCCTTACAATCTGTGAGGTCAACCAAGGGTTGCCTCGCCTAAAGAAAAAGAAAAAAATTAAAAAAAAGAAACATAGCTTCCCAAAGTAAATATTTGGGGTTAAGTTTTTAACCTGGCAAAGATTTTCCCATTATCTGTACTTATTTTACGGCAGGTATAACTGAAATATTTCAAGCAAAGGGTAAAAATTTTACCTAAGGGGTGAACAGATTAAAGCCCACATCCTTTTTCTTGAGAGGCTCAAAGCTATTGTGACATGTTCTTAATTAAAATAGTTCCAGGAAGACCGATAGGCTGGGAATTCATTATGTGGTTTTATAGGAGTGAGGAGGCTGGAGAAAAGAGGAAAGTTTTTTTTTTACTACACTCAAGTTTCTAGCATTGGTACCTGGTTTAATGATGTCATTAAATGATACAGAGAACGACAGATGAAAAATTGGGAGGAAAGAGTAATACAGCCTGATTATATTGCATTCGAATGGAAGATGAAAGTTGATATTTCTGGTTAACTGCTGTAGATTTAGATCTAGAATGGAACTTATAATTGTTCATACTCTCCTTCTGAAGAAAGTGTGCAGTAAGAGTTCACAAATGCTTTTTGAA
>NW_011888875.1:3124816-3130043 GCF_000151845.1 Pteropus vampyrus
TTCCAGGAAGACCGATAGGCTGGGAATTCATTATGTGGTTTTATAGGAGTGAGGAGGCTGGAGAAAAGAGGAAAGTTTTTTTTTTACTACACTCAAGTTTCTAGCATTGGTACCTGGTTTAATGATGTCATTAAATGATACAGAGAACGACAGATGAAAAATTGGGAGGAAAGAGTAATACAGCCTGATTATATTGCATTCAAATGGAAGATGAAAGTTGATATTTCTGGTTAACTGCTGTAGATTTAGATCTAGAATGGAACTTATAATTGTTCATACTCTCCTTCTGAAGAAAGTGTGCAGTAAGAGTTCACAAATGCTTTTTGAATACGTTTTAGAAATATTTGTGTACATACCCTTTAGGTATAGAACTATGAATAGATTTTTATCAATGCAGTCATTTCTTAAATTCTAGATCTGTGTTGTTCAATATTTTCAAATTTCTTATTCTACATTCAAGATGTGTGACTTCAATCAGATAACGCTGTCTCTTAACTAGAGCATCTGGTCCATTGGTATTTAACTAACTTATTTAGATACGAATCCACCTGCCATTCTCTTAGACTTGCCTTTCTTTTCCTCTTTTCTCTGTTCTTTCTTTGAGTTCTTTGGGTTTGATTATTTTTCATTATTCTATTTTATTCTCTTATTAGCTTGGTAGATTTACAAAATGTATATGATGACAAGGTCTTAACTATGCTTTTTAGTGACTACCCAGAAATGATAACATACATCCTTGACTTATCAAAGTTTAGTACTTTTACTACTTCCCATAGCTGGCCATGGTCTTTAACCACTTTAATTTCATTTGTCCTCCTCCTGACATATTCTACCTTTGTCATGAGAGTCTATTCTCTTTATTTTAACCCCCACAACTCATAATTAACATAGTTTTTAACAGGCAATACTCATTCATATTTATCGATCTATTTTACTATTTCCAATACTGTTCTTTCAAACTTGCAACTTCTACCTTTCATCTGGGATTATTGTCTTACCTACTAAAATATATAGTTCTTTAATATAGTTTTGTTAGTGACAAATCCTCTTCAATTTTATTTTCCTGGAAAAAAAAAGTCCTTTTTTAAATATTCACTTTCTGAATGATATTTTGTTGGGTTTAGAATTCTAAGTTGGCTGATATCTGCTTTCCACCCTTCAAAGATGCTGTTTGGTTGTCTTCTTGCTTCTCATGAGTCTGTAAAAATATCAGCTGCAGTCTTGCTGTTGTTCCTTTCAAAGCGATGAGTCTTTTTTTCTGACTTTTTTTAAAAAAAAAAAAAACACATTTCTTAAAAAGCAAAGTTTTCACACATCTTGAGTATATGCTTTCTAGTTAATAGTTAATTTGGGGAGACTAAAACAAACATTTTTTGTTCCTTCTTAGCAAAAATCTATCTTGTTTTTAATAAATTAGAGATCAACCCAAAGTCATGAATCACTGACAAATTTAAAAAACATCCTCAGACCGCATGGCTGCTCCTTCGTAGCACTTGACTTCATCGTTGTTCTTCAGCCAGATCATATATGTTTTGTACTCTTCTTTTCTTTATCTTATTTATAAAAGAAATTTAAGCAAATCCGTGAATTATTTTTTTTCAATTACAGTTGACATTCAATATTATTTTATATTAGTTTCAGATATACAGCATAGTGGTTAGATAGTTATATAATTATATAAAGTGATCCCTTGATTAGTCTAGTACCCACCTGGCACTGTACGTAGTTACCACAATATTATTGACTATATTCCCTATGCTGTACTTTACATCCTCGTAACCATTTTGTAACTACCAATTTGTACTTCTTAATCTCTTTTCCACCCAGCTCTCTAACTCCCTAGCCATCATCAGTTTACAGAACCTTATATTATTTATGTCAATAATTATTATTCCTAGTCAAGGCTTCTCTCAAATGAAATGTCTTGAAAATTGTCTCAAACAAAATCAATCAAAAATTAAAATGAATGTTTTCCTTTTCCATGTATTTATTATAAATTCTGGTCATTTTTATAATTAAATTATTTTAAATAAGAACCATCTGCATACTCCTTCCAGATAATTATCACTGAAGTCTCTGATTACATAACAATTAACATATAAACTATCCAAATTACTGAAGGGTGTTTGTCACCAACTATTTGGCATGGAAGGAATGGGATTTTGAGTGTGTTGATGATGTGGCTTTTTTTTTTTTTTCGTATCCTCAGCATGCTTGTGTCGTGTTCGTGAGCAGTCATGTACAGGTATGTGGTTATATATCCATTTCTTCTTAACATTTAAAAATTTTTTTCTGAGAATTCCATCATAAGCTTTAGTTTCTCTGATATAAAGGACATGTTAAGAGCCGGATTAAACCATCAGTGTACAGTGGAGTCACCTCAACATGTGTTTGACTTAAATGTAGAGAGAAGACATTTATTAAAGATAATTTGTTATCACATTTATGCAATTCATATTTTGGTCAAATATAAAGAAAATAGTTTGATGTACAGAGCACAGGACTGCAGCATTGGCTCTAATGTGAATTTTAAAGATCCACCAATTACTGCAGCTATATTCAAAGCTAGACTTTCCTCCATAACGCATTGTAAGTCCAATGAGCACAACGTCATCTATACTTAATACCTATTCTCCTACATCTAAAATGTCTTTTCTTCTAAACTCTCAGTGTCTAATGTCTGATGGTCTCTGACTCGCTCTGTTTCTCATTGTCGGGTTTGGGACAGCTTCCACAATTTCACTCAGGGAGATTATTTTCGAAACCATCGATTTCACTACTGTAACTGGAATCATCATATTTGGTGCATCAATCTCCAGCTGAGAACTGTCCACACTGATTTTCTTACAGCTTTTCTTTTTTTAATGACTATCTCTCTTACCATTTCTGTCACTTCAGAGTCATATTCTAAACTGATATAATTTAAACGGTTTTTCCAATCTATTCTTCCTAGTCGACCACATATACTGTAGCTTTTGCATAGATAATCAAGTTGTCATTTGGGTAAAAACAAAGTTCTACCGAAATTTAGGGATGCAATGCTTGGCAGAATAAAGATTTAGGGAGGACTTTTTCTAGATCTAGAGACCATATACCTTATACCTTAAATATTCCTTTAAGGTAAGCACACAAATCTAATCTTTATTTCCAATAATTTTTCCCTAGCAAGAGGTATTTATAATCCAAAATAGTAAATGTAAACTTTCGGAGTACAATTTATTCATTATTTAAAAATAACCAAAATTTTTTCCCTATCTATGCTCAGTTTTTAGATTTTGTGTGCCTTACTCAATGAATTAACTTCTATTACTCTAAAATAACTTTTTCAGATTTGGGCATCAATTTAGGAGCACAAACTATTTGGTGTGCTTGAGTTGAGTCACTAGGAGTTTCCAGCAATATTATAGAAAGGCAAAGGAGATCACCGACATGCACGTTTTTCAAAGACCAGAGGCATACAATTTGTTAACATTTAACTCAAGAGAATGTTGGTACTTCAATTATGTAAAAAGCCATTGATCAGGAAATGATGAATCAGAGTCAAAAACATAAGTATGTGGCAGGCACCATTAAGCAATTACTGAATATCTTATCTAAATGTTAAGGGCTTTTCTGTATCATTACAAATTCAGAAAGGTTACTAGTGAACTCTAAGATCGAGACAACATTTCCATTATAAGGAATAAAAAAGACTTCACAGAATCCGCAGGTATGTCTAACTGGGATTTGTTAAATTAAGGAAACAGTCTCACATTCAGCCTCTACTCAGGAGATGCCAGTAGTGTCCCTTCCCCAGTTGTGACAATAAAATGTCTCCAGTCATTTGCCAGTATCTCTTAGAGGGCAACACTACCATGGGCTGAGAAGCACTGTTTTTAAGTAAAAGGCAAAGAGACTTTTCTAAAGTCCTGTCATATGCTCAAGTTTCATTTGTTAATTGATCTATTTTAAGATATTTGACATTGTGTCTTTTTAACCAGCACCTATATCTGCATTTTAAAAGAGGGAATTTACCTAGTACAATCAGTGTATAACTAGAAAAATCATCCAATCCCTCCTGCCTGGACCACTTCCTGCTCCAACAATTATCACCTACCAGGAACACTAATCAATCTTTCTCAGGCGGTCTTCTGGTGACAACCATATCCAGGTTTTACCTATTCTGCGCATTTCAAAAGACCTCTCCTTGAATGCTGTAGCTCATTTCCTTGAACACAACTTATTCCATATGCCACCTGCAGGTATATCTGCAACATACAGAGTCCTTTCTCCCTGTCATGTACTTCTTAAGATCTGAATTTATATCTATTAGGTGAGATGAGATTCACCTACATTGTAAATAAATGTACTGTTAGCTGGACTATTCATTTGAGAACAGCGGCCATTCAGTATCCAATAGTATGCTCTTTGATGCATACCACATGTATTAGAAAATTGTTTATTGAATAAAGAAATGAAAGAGGGGTATTTCAAAGTGTAATAAACCCTCTAATGATTTTGGGCTGTTCCATTACTCCACAATTATAGTACTAAATTCATCTGGTACTCTAATTCAAGGTCAGTCACCCATTGATGGGTGGGCTAATGCTCACCCTCAGTTCTACTCCTGCAATGTCACAAGCTATGCCTTCTTCCAGGCTGATGTAGCCAGGAGCTGGGTCCCTTGGCTTGGTCTGCTGATCGTGTGGTGGATTCAGCTCCCACTGACACCATGGGCTTGCCAGGTGCCTTTGTGAAGGGTGGAAACTAAACAGTCATAGTCTGAGTCCTTTTACACCCTTGTATTGTAGTCAAGGATAACTACATCTTGTCATATTTATCTTCGTTATCATAACCTTGCGGGAATTGTGCTATTTGAATGAGGGCATATACCATTTATGTTCTTCTAAATATTCCACTTGTGAGGTAAAGCTCCCCAGTTATAAATATTACATAGTTCTAACGATTTAAAAAAAAACAACTTTTAACTTTGCAATAGTTATTAAATCAAATTTCTTTATTATCCTACATACTTTATATTTAGGTTATAGAAGCAGGTTAGGTCAAGCTTTGATCGGCAAGTAGATTTAAAACAATGTCGAACTTATCTTTTACCTTTACCTTATTCATTTCGGGATAAGCCAAAAGATGCCATATTCTTCTGGAAATTCTACAAGATCAGAAAGAATCAATTGCCTTTTGGGGGAGCTTCTATGTCGGGGAACCAGAATGCTTCCATAGGCGGGGG
>NW_011888875.1:3131503-3137915 GCF_000151845.1 Pteropus vampyrus
TATCTTAAAGTAAACTTCATTAGATTTACTGCGGTAAAGGAGAACACCATATTGACAGCGATCAGTAGTGTCTGATGGGGAAATGTCAGTGGACGGTTATTTATACATTTTTGAGGTCTGGGTCATGTGGTTTAAGGCAAGACTTTCAAGGTGGGGAACAGACTGTGACTGAGAAAACCTGTGACCCAATAATGTAGGATTGATAAACACAGTGAGACTGGATTCTTGCAGCAAGTCTGTCTGATAACCGAAATGTTTGCCCAGGTGAACAAGCTATTAGAACAATCTATTAATTTCATATGAGGCTATCGGCCCAGAAGAGCTGACTCTTGGCCCAGATAAATTGGATTACAAGAACTTCCTGAATCAAAGTGATTTTCTGTCTTATCTAAATTGGTTTAATGTCTTCCTGGGCAACGGTTTCCTGGAACAAACAGACAATTCATATCTATATCTCTTTTATACATCAGTCTATAGCACCAGACTTTTTATTCAGAACAATAAAACATCCAAACCAAAGACTGGATTTGGGGGCTGGAAGCAGAGACTACAATGTTATCTATTTGAAACCCATTCTTCCCCATTTTTTTTGTGCTGACATCATCCTCATACTTTAGAGAGCCGAAAATTGTCCATTTGTCATACTCCAAAATGTACCTTCCTAACTAATACCCACTCTCTCCCTCAAAAGGTGATAATTACCCTGACTTCTATCAATATAAATAAGTATCCTATGGTTTTGAAATTTATGCAATGAAACTATGCTATTTTTATTCTTTTGTGTCTGACTTCTTTCATTCAATGTTACCGACATTTTAACAAATTAAAGAACATAATAGCAACAAATTATTAAAGAATGATGATGATCAGCAGATATTGAGTGACAGTAATTTTATAGGTACATTTTTCTGAGCTGACGAGTATGATGAAGCAATTTTACTTGCAGACTGTGCATAACACACAATTGTTTAGTTAAATTGAGCAAACATCTTCACACGTTATGAATTTCTAGTTTACAAAAATAAACAATTTATTTCCACTCTTCATGAAACTTGTATTACACAGACCTTCCATATGCATATATCCAGCAAATAACAGTCAATATTTAACATTTTATGTAGTCAACAGTTATGATTCAATTGTGTCCCCCAAAAAGATACATTGAAATCTTTATCCTTAGTACCTCAGAATGTGACCTTGTTTAAGGAAAGTGCTTTTGCAGATAATAATTAGCTAAGTTAAGGTGAGTTCACAGTGGAGCAGAGTGGGTTCTCGATCCACTATGGCTGGCATCTATGGGAGGGAAATTTGGACACACATGTGTATGCATGAGCACACACACACATACAGAGGAGAAGACACAAACACAGAGGAGAGGACCATGTGAAGACAGAAGTAGAAATTGGAGTTATGCCACCACCAACCAAGGAACACCCTGGACTACCAGAAGCTGGAAGATGGAAGAATAGATCGCCCCCTAGAGTCTACAGAGGGAGTGTGACCCAGACAACACCTTGAGTTTGGATTTCTAGCCTCCAGTACTATGAAAGAATTACCTTTTGTTTTTTAAAGCCATTCAGTTTGTGATACTTTATGACAGTCCTAGGAAAGCAATACACCATTCCAAATAATTCATCACTGATCTAATATTTAGTATAACACATCTTTAAAAGTCAGATTTCCAGAATAATATTAGAAAATGTAATTTCTTGACTGAATCAACAGATTGTAACTTGTTAAAGAAATTTTCTTTGTATGATAGAATCAACACATACATCATATTCCTTCACTTGTTAGTTGTGGATAAATCATACTAGGCAAATTATAGTCTGAGACATGAAACACTTACAAGTAAGCTCATAAAGACTTTGTACTAGATGTTCAAAAATGACATGTGGTGTATTTTCCCCCTTAAGAATAGTTCTGGCTGACCATGTGCCAGCCCTCCTGGTTCCTCAAGGGATTCAAGCAGTTTTCTAAGATCCCTGTGTACCAGTAAGGAACAAACAATTAGCAAGGGACATCAGAAAACTGATGGCTCCTAATTTCCTCTCCCTAGAGCTAGCCTGATGGGATTATTCTGTGTGCTTTGAAGTAATAATCAAAGAATATAAAATAATCTTTGTTTATTTGAGCTGCTACAATGGTGATGTTTATGAGAAAAAAAAATTCTCTTTGTCCAACTGATGCAATTAAAAATCTCAGAGACTTGAACAACTTCTCCCTTGGAAATACATGGCAGAGATATGAAATATAATAATTCAAGTTTTTTCCCCCCCTAAGGGCAGAATCCAAATGAAAAACTCAAAGGAAATAGATGATTCCTAAACTTTAACCAAAATACTTCAAACTTAGATCTCGAACTAGTGGCTTTAGCATTCCTAATCCATAGCATCTCTTAAATAATGCACTGATATATAATATATAAAGCTTTTCAAAGTTGGGCCAATATTTTTTAAATAGTTCAGCAATAATTTGTTATGCATACTACATTTCAAAGTTACATATTCTTAGGTTATTGTCTGTGCAGAAGTATTATCGGTTAGCAATACATTAACTTGGACATGAAAAATGGTATCGTAGCCATTTTAAAAGGTTTAAAAAAACACTCTAACTGTACATATAAAGAATTAAATTATCAAAAATATAACCCTTTGTAAAAAGCAACTGTCCAAATACTCTGATGAAAATTAACTGAAATGTACTATTCAGCCTTGATCAGACATTTATAAGTAGGAAAACACTATGTGACCAAAGATTATACTTACTACATTCATGTGAAAAGATGAATTGCACATTGTAATTTTAGATAACCATGATTTGAGAAAAAAATACTAAGGCAACTGGAATTTTTGAAATGGATAATTATTATAATATAGTGTATAACATTAAATTGCAGGGATGTGTTTGATGTTCGGATTCTTGGTTAGATAATCTTAGACTTTAATTTATTGCCTGTCAAATGGCTCATAGATAATAAGTAAAAACTAGAAGTAAGAACTCTAGACTTTTAAGTGATTGCATTTAATTTTATAGAAGAGAATATCATCTTAGATAAAAAATAGAGAGAGAGAAAGCACCAAAACTTCTGTTAATGATTTATTGTTGTGTAGAAATACAGTTATAGATTTTGAACAAAGGTATTAATTAAACTGGGGCTTAGAAAACTAAACTTTTTCTTTAGGTCTATTGGCAAATATATATGTGTGCATGTGTGAAAGATAGAATTACATATTGCCTTCTCATTTTAACCACTTGGCTAAAAAAATTAACGTGCATTTATAATTTTCTCTAAAAGGTATTATCCCAGTTGTTAATGGTCATAAATAATAAAATGTATGGAGCCAATGTTGGGTACCAGGAGAACAATTAGACATCGGCTATAGTTGTGTGCAGACCAAGGGTGGTGGCTTGGACAGGATGCTGATGGAGATATCAATAAGTGACCGGAAGTGAAACACATCTGGGAGAAAGAATCCAAAGAGACAGATGATCAGTGAGAGAGACAGAAGGGCCAAGAACGACTTAGATTTCCGGCTGGTACAGCAGACGGTGATGTCGTCCACTGACATGGACCCTGAAAATTCGAATCACCAACTAAATGCTTAGTAAAGCCGAAAGTGCAAACACCCTGTGACTAAGCAATCCAGGGGTGTATCTAGAGAAATGCTCCCACGTTTGCCTGAGGAGGGACGTCCAGGCATCTTCATCATTTGTCATAGCAAAGTAGGGAACCCACGTAATTCCTTCTCAGGAATTCTAGTTACTATAATTTCTTCAAAGAATAGAATATTCTATAGCAGCAAAAAGAAAGAAATTGAACCTGTACGTACTAACGTAGAGAAATAACTAAAATGAGAGCTTAAGTTTAAAAGGTACAAAGGATATTTATGTTATCATACTGCTTATAAATTTTAAATACACAAAGCAATACTATATATTATCAATAGGAATTCAAATTATAAAATTATATCTAGGAATGCTTAGCATGATTTAATGGTAGTTATTACCAGTAGAGAAAAAAAAGAAAGGCATGGGGAGCTTTATATATGCAATACAAAACACATCAAAGAATTCAAAATATTTTCTGGTAGGGGGAAATTATGAGTGAATTTTATTTCCTTTATTATAATTTTCTATCTTTTCGGCATTAGTTACAAGTAATTTTAATATTTAATAAAATTATTCACTAAAATGATTTAAATTATTCTTGCGAGATCATAATTATAGCCATTCCTTTATTATACTCAAATTATTTGAATGTGGTGTTTACTAAGGTGAAATACATGTACATAGAAATATGTGTATTTTTGCTCCAATATACTCAATGTCATGAATGCTCGTATTTGCCAGTACTTCAGAAGCTACACACGGATAAGGAGTCGTTATCATCATTTCATTTGTTTCATGAAGGTTGATTATCTCAGCATTAGTCATATCTGAATTCCAAACCTGCACTATATCGTTACATTATAATTTAGAATATCACAGGCAAGAAGTGGTGACTTGTGCAAAGTCAAAATAACGAGTCCAGTTTAGTAATATCTTACGTATTTGCAGAAGTGTGGCCCGACTAGACAAACTTCGTTAGCTCTGACCATCATCCCCTGAGTATCCATAAACATCACTGAGGTACAGGCCGCATCTGTGCACTGCCTGCCTGTTCTACATAATTTTTTTCTCCCTTAATTCCTAACCAATTTTGAGAGGAGATACTGTTGCCACCATTTGTTACTCAGAGAAACAGACATTTACCAGGCTAATGACCTGAAGTTGGCAAGTGGCCCAGCCCACACTTCAAATCCTGTTTCCTAACCCCCTGCCTCCTGTTCTTATGATTGAGACACAGCACTTAGTCTGTTGAATGCCTTAGCAGATGTGAGCTTGATATAAAGAAAATAAAAGGAATTTTCAAATATGAGAACTTTAAAGCATATTATAATTGTAGCTTATCAATATGAACAAATGTTAACTCAAACATAACTTACTGACAACCAGAGAAAATCAGCCATATCTCTCCTGGCAAAGCAGATAGTCTGTGGTCCCCTCGCCTTGCCTCCCATAGGAGCCCTTAAAATAGAAGCAATGTTTTCATGCCATGATTATTTGTTTAATACCATCTAATTTGTCGTACTCACTTCCTCATTATTTCCCCTCTTTTTAGGTTCCTCCCCTATAAATGTTTCTTTGGAGATGTGGCTGGTAGAGACATTACGCTTAGAAAATAAGACTCTAATTAACTATAATTCGTTTTGCCCTGTAATAAGCCTGGAATCATAAAACTTGCTCTGGGTCATACAAATAAAAAGATCAAAGTGTATGTGTGCATACGCACTGAGGTCTGAGCACTGAGGATCAAGGGCACTTGACATATAACTATGCCGAATAGCAAATACTAGGGGAAAATCCAAATGATAAGGGTTCTATACTTTTTAATGACTGAATGTGATCTTAAGGTTTTCTTTGTAGAAATATATGCCCTTAACACCAGTAAAATTATTCACCTTCCAAAATCATCATAGGTCATTGCATGTCTGTATTTTGAGAACCTTTTTACCTTGTGTTTTGCCTCCAAGAATCTTTGAATTTTTGAAAATAAGATCGATATAAGTCTCTGTGGAACAGATCTTCATAATTTATATTTTTGATAATCTCTAAGCAAACAAATTCTGCTCTAGGGTAGACACAGTGATAAATTTTATGTCCCAGAGAATATTGGTAATTCAAGTTCTCTACACTCTGAAGTTCTTTATTGATTTTACTTAACCCTTAGGAACCAATTTAAAATGAAATCTTCACTTCTAATAGAGATATGAAAAAGAATTTTGAAATAAAGGAATTATAGTAGCATATACCCAAATATTATTTTATTTTCTATTTGTCATTTCTCCTTTAATTCTCTTACCTATTATTTCTTTTGTTTCGGTCAGGAATGAAGCACAGATGCCAAATTAAAGATCTTGGGAAAAAGCAGAATTAACTTAAGGAACCCATCCAGCTCCTGAGTTTCAATCCCGATTTCTCTGGGCTTCGGTAACTTTCAAGAAGATGGAAGATCTAAGGAAAGTGAGCACATTTGGGGCACTCTCAAGACTGCAGTTATTTCTACGTGAGAAGGAGCATCTTTGTCAATACCTCTTTATACCAAAATTAATTCTTTGAATTTTGAATCCCATTTTTCCCCACAATGCATTTTATTTATGTTCATTTAACAAAGACTACATAGGCACTGTTCTAAGTACTTATGTATAAGAACAAACTTCGTCCTCACCTTGTTGAGGTAGACACTGCTCTATCTCCATTTTACGAATTGAAAATGTGAGGAGCAATTGTATGTCAGCCATAATAGAAAAAAATTTTTTAATTATTTAAGAACAAAAAAACGTGAGGAGCAGAGAGATTGGATTATTAC
>NW_011888875.1:3139135-3144902 GCF_000151845.1 Pteropus vampyrus
TATAAGAACAAACTTCGTCCTCACCTTGTTGAGGTAGACACTGCTCTATCTCCATTTTACGAATTGAAAATGTGAGGAGCAATTGTATGTCAGCCGTAATGGAAAAATTTTTTTTAATTATTTAAGAACAAAAAAACGTGAGGAGCAGATAGATTGGATTATTACCCACCAGGTCATACAGTGGGTCAGAATACAGTCCAGGCAGTCTGCCCGTAAAACTCATGCCCGTGACTATCTGTGGTGCTGAGACAGAGGCAGACTCTTCCTTGAGCTTTTGGTCCCCAAGGTTGCCTGCCGTATTGGAATGATTATTGGAAAATTTAAATTACTCACCATGATTTAAGTACACTTCACTTAATTCTGTCCCATTTGTAAAGGGGATTCCTTCTTATCTACTAGGAATATGCTCACCTGCCTCTTTGTCTTTTCAGACTACATCACTATCAACCCTCCCAGCTTTCGTCATGACTAGAGCATGAGGAGCAACGATGCCCATTCATCTACGACGTGTTCAGAATTAATCCCTTTGTATTTATTTCTGCTACCCAGGATTAGTTCTATTCATTTTATTTTTCTGCTGGTCAAATCTCCCTCCATCTATCATGGCTCACTCTTGTTTAAAGACATTTTTTTTTTTTTTTTTGGAGAATTTTTATAAGTTTATTTGAGCCAAAACTGATGACAATCGCTGGGAAGCAAGACCTCAAATGCTCCCTTGGGACACATTTAAATATCAATGCTTGGTTCCTTCTCACTTCAAAAATGATCGATTTTTTTTCTGACAAAAGCCTGAAACACATCTAGCCTCACCTTTTATTTGTATTCTTAGTGCTATTCCTGGTGAAAACAACAAGCTGTATGAAGAAGACCGATCTCTGAGACCCTTCATCCTGACCCAAACCCCACTACACTGGAAATGCAACACTCTAAACATGATCTTCTTTTCCCTGATTATCCCGCCTTATCTGTCTGTTGTCTGACCTTGCCAGGCCCTCTTTGTTTCTAGCATGAGCTCAAACTAATCCAAGGAACTAATCTCATGGATGTGTAACAGTGGTAAAACTTATGCCCTTCCAATCCAAAGGGAGCCTTCCCTCTGACTTTCTCAGATCTCATGATGACTCCATAGATACCCAGAGTCAGAGAATTCTAAGCCACTTCGAGGCATTCTTTCTTTGATTTTGCTAATTCATAAAGAGTATACATTTAAAATGTCTCTCTATCCTATTTGCAGATTTACGCTGCATCTCCTGCATTATTATACCTGTTTTTAACTGATTTGCTTCAAGCCTTCCTATCCAACTGTTTAATATTTAAACAAATAATTTCAACACCTACTCGGGCTTATATCCGAAGTTCTGATAAAACAAAGCCCAATAATACATTATTCCTCTCCTTTACAAAGTTCGATAGCCTGTGTGTGTGTGTGTGTGTGTGTGTGTGTGTGTGCGCCCATGTGCTCATCCTTCACACTGCAGCCATGTTATTTGATTATTATATCCCCCATATATTTGATTATTATATACCCCAACTTAAAATGTTCACCCATACAAATTCTGTCAACTATTCTTTGACAACAGTACCAAGAAATCACAATAAGGAATGGATCATCTGCTCAATAAATGGAGTTGGGAAAACGGGACGGGCACATGCAAAAGGATGAAATTGGACCCTGTTTTACACCTAACAGTAATCAACTCAAAATGGATTAAAGACATATATGTTACACTTCAAAGCATAAAACTCCTAGAAGAAAACATAAAGGGAAAAACTCTTGACGTTGGACTTAGTAATGATTTTTTCTTGATTTGACAGCAAAAGCCCAGGCCACAAAAAACTAGATAAGGGAGACTACATTAAACTAAAATGTTTCTGCACAACAAAGGAAATAAGGGAGTAAAAGGTGACCCACAAAACTGGAGAAAAATATTTACAAACTATCTATCCCCGATTAGGAGTTATTATCCAAAATATGTAAGGAGCTCATAGAACTCAATATCAAAATAAAACCTAATTTAAAAATGAGCAAAAGATATGAATAGAAATTTTCCAAAAGTACATATATACAAATGGTCAACAGGTAAATGAAAAGGTGCTCAACATCACTAATCATCACAGGAAATGAAATCAAAATCCACAATGAGATATCTCCTCACAAGTGTTGAGATGGCTATTACTAAAAAGTCAAAAGGTAAGTGTTATCAAGAATGTGGAATGCAAAAACTCTTGTACACTGTTGGTGCAAGACTCTTTTACCTTTGCAGGAGACCTGATTCCGCCAGGGACAATGAACATGCGGGGGCAGCATTACTAGCTGTCCCAGTGAGAGGCGCATCGCGGATTGCCCTCCCTCTAACGTTTTCATGTGCCACTTTGTGGGAACGTTGTGAGCAGCTTACTTGTCTGGGTTTCCTTGATCACTGAACTTAAATTTCCTATGCAGCCTTTTCTCTCTCTTTTCACACTCTCCAGCCCTCTGCCCAAACTATCCCTTAAAATTCCATGAAAATATTCACTTGCCCTATGTGTATAATATCCCAAGAAAAAAACGTTACTTGGACTTGAAATGCTCATGTAATCAGACATAAAATCCAATATATAATTCTAAGAGAAAATGTAGGTCAGAGTTCCTGGCATGTATTTGTGAATATGAGGCCAGTTTCCCATACATCCTTTTATAGGTGACCACCGCCATCTCTACCTCCTACACCCTACATGCATACATGTTTGCACACACACATGTACATAAACATATGCACGTACATGTACACACACAAGACTTGCTTGGATTTTATCTAGGGGTCAAAAGCACGGAAGATCACATAACACATGACAGGTAACTTGCCACTGATCTTCCATTTCTAGAAGGTACATAGGCAGATCACGAGTCTCCATAAGGCCATGAGGGCACTCATGGGTCATTAAGAGTATGTGTGCTCTTCTTAACAATTATAATTGCAAGTCATTTATATAGGCATCCCCGTTTAGAATGATTTGCTTCTATTTCTTGCGTAACTTTTGAAAAAAGCATTAACCACCTTTGAAAATAACCAACTAGCTGTATAATTATAAACAAAGACACTATTAACCCATGTTTCTGAGAATAACAGGCTGGCTGTATTTTTTGGTTATAGAACCAAATGAGTAATCTCTGATTCAAACCAACCTATGTGACTAGCACCAGAGTTTAAAGGTAACAGTCACAAAGAATTTTTTCAGTAATTCGATCATAAAATCTACGGATTCTTTTCAGCCAAAAGGGATAATACTGCCCAATCTCCCCACTTTATGGAAAAAAAAAATAAAGAAACTGAGGCTCAGAATTCAGGTACTGAATTCAACTGCAATTAAATCTAGGCTATGTGACGTTCTTTTCCATGACCAGTTAGCTATGTTTACAAAAGAAGGTTGGTACACATTTAGACCAATTCTCAAACATTCCTATGCTCTGCATAATTATTAAATTGTTTTGTGAATGTTTTTGATTTACGTTCACTTTGTTTTCTATAACAAGTATAGTCAGAGATTTACTGTGCAACCTGCTACTAAAAAATGGTACACTGAGTTTACAAAATGTGTCTCTTTTTTAAACATCGTGAAATTTACCCAATCGAATACGCACCATGAAATGTCAAACAGGTTTTAAAACGGAGGCAACTCCTCTCTGAATTTTTAAATACCCTCTCTGCAAAGTAGAAGAGTTTTCATTGTTATGAAGTCAAATGCCTTAATTATAAATACATTACTAAAATAATGTTAATGGTACAGTCATGTAGAAAACAAAATGTGCTTAAAATCAGGTGAGTTGTTTGCACTGCAGGTAGATAGACAAATATCAGCGATTGCTCTGTGAAAATAACAAAAGAGATAAATGCAAGTTTAAAAAAGATTTAAGTGCACTAAACAAAGAAGTACTGAAGCAAAAATTATCAAAATAAATAAAGTGTAGACTAATGAATAAAGACAAGTGTTTCATACATGTGTGATCAAATTGCACTGGTTTAGAGTGACTTGTGTAAACTTGTAATGGGGAAGCATTTTAAGAGGATTCTATACTAGTTTCCCATATGTGCTTTAACAGGTTACCACAAATTTGGTGGCTTTAAACACACAAACTTATTGTCTTACAGTTCCCAAGGTCAGAAGGCTGAAATCAGTTTCACTGGGTTAAAGTCAAGGTCTGAACAAGTCCTGTTCTGTCTAGATTCTCCAGAGAAGAATCTTCTTCCCATGTTCCTTGGCTACTGGCTACATCATTTCAATCTCTGCTTCCATAGTCATATTGCCTTTCACCTCCACTGTAGTCAAATCTCCCTCTGGCTCTCTCTTCCAAGGACACTTGCGATTGCATATAGACTCGTATAATCCAGGATGACTATCCAATTTCACTATGCTTAGCCACATCTACAAAGTCCCTTTTGTGGGATAAGGGAACAGTTTCAGGGATTAGGATGTGGATGTCCTTGGGGTTGTCGTTTAGTCTACCACAGAAATGCTGGGTTTATTTCTGATGAACGAGCTAGAAAATACAGTTAGAATTCTCTGAAATCTCTAGACTAATGGGACAATAAACCCTCTTTGTCCCCATCAGCCCTGAATAGCACTGGCAGTGTTGGAAAACCTTACCTTAGGTTCATGTCAATAATTTATTGAATCTGTACTATCACTGGAAACAAGTTTTGTCCAGAAAATAGTAGATAATGTATCTGTTAGTCTTGGGAGGGACTATTAAACTGCATTAAGAGAATGCTAACATTGATCTTTGAAGCTATTCATTAGTAAACTCTTTATTGGCAGGTAACCATCCCTTATTAAAACAATAAGCCCTAAATGCTGAGCAAAGAAGCCAAATGGTAACAAAGACCGAGAGATAAACTAGGCTTTTGGATAAGTAGATCAATGACAGAAGCCTGATGACTTTTTTTAAATTAAGCATCAATTAATTATAATATTTAGTTGTATGGTATGGGTGATAGACAAAGGATGTTTATTCTATATACTTATATACTTATATAAAGTGAAATATTTGAATAGTTGAGAAATTATGTAGCAAATTAAGATTTTTGGTAACTATAAATAATTATTCCAAGAGAAAAATAATTTCTTTTCAATAATAGTTATTTTGCCTAAATTTGCTACACCTCTTTCCTTTTTAACATAGGCACAATTTTAGCAAAATACATGATCTTTTCCCCCATTAGATGAGATGTTCACATTTACAGGTGCGGCCTCTGTATACAGCACTTTTCGAAGACATCTATGCAGGGCCCTCTCATGGCACCTGCAAACACCTGTGTGTGGTGGAACTGTGGGCTGATCAACTCGACACAGATGTCTAAGCAAAGAGAGGAAGAGGAGAAAGAGGAAGAAAAAGTGGGGGAGGAAGAACGGAATGGAGGACAAAGAGAGAGGTGAAGGAAGGAAGAAATAAAGGAAAGTAGGGATTATGTAATTGACTAAACTGAAATCCTCAAAAACACAATCATCTGACTTTCAAAGAAAAGAAAAAAGAAAAAATGCAGGCACCTTAAGTGACTCTAGGTAGCCACGTCCACAGAGAAGAAGGCTTTTTCCTGTGAGGATGGTAGACAATTCTCTCCACTGATTAAGCAGAGAGTGTGATCTTCATGTTATTCACATACCATGTTAGTCTTGGGGTGAATCCATCCAAAATTCAGGTTAATCGTATCTGTGCATTTACTACACGAAAAATGTGCTCTATCACCACTGATAAGACAGACATATCTTTCAATTATATACTCAAGGG
>NW_011888875.1:3146127-3149084 GCF_000151845.1 Pteropus vampyrus
AATTTATATTTGTTCACATTTGTTACAATATAATTTTAAAGAAAAAATCTTTTTAAAGTTTTTTATAGAAAACAGTACAGATAAAGTTGAAGTCATTTTATCCCAATCATGAGTTTCAGATGCAAACCTCCCAGTCCAAGTTTTTATGCTTACACACACAGAAATATAGAAATAAAAAATATTTATCATCATTTTTTATTTCTACCATTTTTTATTTCTACTTCATGCAAATATTACTGCATTATTTTAACCATTATGCAGCTTATCTATTTTTACTAAATATATTTATGCAATATGCTCTATAGATATATATTCGTTCATGTTAACTACTGTATGATCTTCCCATATATTGATATAGCTCCATTTACATATCTCTATCTTTTCTATATGAATGGTTATTTAGTCTATTGCTATTTTGTTGTTATCACAAACAATTTTACAATCAATGCCACACACAGAAGTTCTATTTGGTTGAACTCAATTATATCAAACTTCTCTTTTAAAGTTTACACCTTATATGCTGTGTTAGGTAATCATTTTCAGCCTGAGATGAAAAACTATATATATTCTCTTATATTTTCTTTGAGATATTTTAAATGTTAGATATTGTTTCAGTTTCAACTTTTTTGTATATATGGGTAAGATAGAAATCTAGTCTAATATTTCCATTGTACATAGCAAATTATTTTAATACCAGTTGTTGAACAGATGTTCCTGTCCAACTGATTTGTAATAACTCTACATATGTGAAGTTCATATACACACATGGATTTTTGTCTATTTATATTTGGGTGACACATTTGTCTATATCTAGAAATGACTCGATTTCAGCCATTACAGCTTTACAATATGCCTTGAAATTTGAAATAACAACCTCCACTGCCTGCATATACCTATTCTTGAGTATTTCCAATGAATTTTAAAATCAACTTTTCAAATCCTACAAAAAGTCCTGCTGGGATTTGGTTAAAAATTACATTTAATTTATAGAGTCATTTATAAAGAATTTACATCTTTAAAACGGTTCATCTTCTCAGCTTGTTTAAAGCCTTCAATAATATTACATATTTTCAGCATACAGCACATGCGCATATGTTTTACATGTATTTTGAGAGACCACCCCGTTTGTGTTGATCTTGAGAGGAGGCTTAAAAACATTACTGCAATTTTCTAATTGGTTATTTCTGAGATAAAAATATTAATGATTTTTGTTTGTTATCCTATTTCCATATGTTTATTGAAGTCACTTAATGTTAATGTTCTGTAGATTTTCTTGATTTTTATGATTTTCTTGATCTCACACTACTTAAAATTCCATTTTCATATTTTACTTCTGATATTTTTCTAACTTTATTATATTGCCTACTATTTTAATAATATTGTTAAATAATCGTTTAATGTTTAATGATATAAAATTTAAATATTATTAAATACAACTCATAATAATACACATCAGGCACCATTTCCTGTTTCTGACCTTAATGGAAATGTTTGTATTTTTCTGCACAGTTAGTAACAAGCGTTTTATGAAAATACATTAATTTTTGCTTGCACAATTTTACTCTATTGACAGCATCATCTTAAGACTATCATGCCAATGTTTTTTGAAAATAATCAGAATTATTTACATTTTTATGCCTTTTATTTTGAATATACGTATGCTATAATTTCATGTCCATATCAGTGTAGTACATTTCCTTGATTTAATTCAATTGTACCTTTTCCCAAAAGTGTTAGGCTTTGTTCCAGATCATGTAAAATTTAATGTGCAAACAAATATACTGCCTGTCTAATATTTTGTGCTAAAGTAACATGCTTTTTCAGGTGGCCTAATTAGAGAACTACCATGATAGCATATAGATAAAAAGAGCCTTTCGAGTCATAAAAATGTGTGCTATCAGGCTTTTCATCTCAATGCTTCAAGAATGGAAATGCGACATCTTTTGAATTCTGATTATTCTTTCCATAAGACAGTACATAAGCAATTTATTAAAAGATGCTCACACAGAATTGCATTTTTAAAACACGATGTGTAAGGAGTTCATAAAAGTGACACGCATTTCAATGTTAAACAATGAATAACTAGCCAAGATGTATTTTATTTTGTATTATAAAACATCGGTATCTTAAATATGTTAAATGGCTTTTAAGATTCTTCAATGGTCTTGAGAATATCACCTACCAGGCTACTCTGTCGATCTCTAGGGAATAAAACCCTTTTCAAAATTGTCCTTTGAATATAAATATGATAATATTGGCCCAAATAAGATTTCTATGTAAGTGAATTTAGATTATAATTCAGTTCCAAGATTTTTAAATAGTGATTAAAATGGAAATAAATAGCGTGCTAAAAAGAGTTTTCTGCTCCTGCATGTGAAGCAATGGTTGAATTACTTGTCAAGGTATGCAATTATCTGAATTTATAATATTTAGCAGAAAATCTTCATTGTTTAATTAAAGTCTAAAATACAAAGTTAAATTTCATTGGTTTGTCTCAGTTTTGTCTTCTCTATCTCCTTTTCCTTTTTATGTATTCTAGCAAACCTACAATCAATTGAAATATTAATTATCCTAGGACAATTCCCAGTAACTTCCTGTCTGTGTTTACTTGCGCCCATTCTTCTCTCCACCAAAAATACTTTTCTCTTTCTCAATGTTTGCCAAATGGGCTTTACCCAAATGTCATGTTATCCCCTGAAAATGCATTGTATTTATGAATATGTAAAAACCAATTTTACCAGAGTTGCTTACTTGTAAACTGCATGAGGTCAAATTTTAGTAATAGTACATATATATTTAAATTTTTTCTTTTAGAAAATAGTAATATCAAGTAAGAGCTTTTCCTCCCACCCCAGATAATCAGGTTCCTTTCAGTTTCATCATCAGACTCTTTTTTCTCACTCTGCATTCCTCCTGGGTTCTCACTGACTCCCAAGTGGTCCATTTCTACATCATTC
>NW_011888875.1:3149134-3156399 GCF_000151845.1 Pteropus vampyrus
GACAGCATCATCTTAAGACTATCATGCCAATGTTTTTTGAAAATAATCAGAATTATTTACATTTTTATGCCTTTTATTTTGAATATACGTATGCTATAATTTCATGTCCATATCAGTGTAGTACATTTCCTTGATTTAATTCAATTGTACCTTTTCCCAAAAGTGTTAGGCTTTGTTCCAGATCATGTAAAATTTAATGTGCAAACAAATATACTGCCTGTCTAATATTTTGTGCTAAAGTAACATGCTTTTTCAGGTGGCCTAATTAGAGAACTACCATGATAGCATATAGATAAAAAGAGCCTTTCGAGTCATAAAAATGTGTGCTATCAGGCTTTTCATCTCAATGCTTCAAGAATGGAAATGCGACATCTTTTGAATTCTGATTATTCTTTCCATAAGACAGTACATAAGCAATTTATTAAAAGATGCTCACACAGAATTGCATTTTTAAAACACGATGTGTAAGGAGTTCATAAAAGTGACACGCATTTCAATGTTAAACAATGAATAACTAGCCAAGATGTATTTTATTTTGTATTATAAAACATCGGTATCTTAAATATGTTAAATGGCTTTTAAGATTCTTCAATGGTCTTGAGAATATCACCTACCAGGCTACTCTGTCGATCTCTAGGGAATAAAACCCTTTTCAAAATTGTCCTTTGAATATAAATATGATAATATTGGCCCAAATAAGATTTCTATGTAAGTGAATTTAGATTATAATTCAGTTCCAAGATTTTTAAATAGTGATTAAAATGGAAATAAATAGCGTGCTAAAAAGAGTTTTCTGCTCCTGCATGTGAAGCAATGGTTGAATTACTTGTCAAGGTATGCAATTATCTGAATTTATAATATTTAGCAGAAAATCTTCATTGTTTAATTAAAGTCTAAAATACAAAGTTAAATTTCATTGGTTTGTCTCAGTTTTGTCTTCTCTATCTCCTTTTCCTTTTTATGTATTCTAGCAAACCTACAATCAATTGAAATATTAATTATCCTAGGACAATTCCCAGTAACTTCCTGTCTGTGTTTACTTGCGCCCATTCTTCTCTCCACCAAAAATACTTTTCTCTTTCTCAATGTTTGCCAAATGGGCTTTACCCAAATGTCATGTTATCCCCTGAAAATGCATTGTATTTATGAATATGTAAAAACCAATTTTACCAGAGTTGCTTACTTGTAAACTACATGAGGTCAAATTTTAGTAATAGTACATATATATTTAAATTTTTTCTTTTAGAAAATAGTAATATCAAGTAAGAGCTTTTCCTCCCACCCCAGATAATCAGGTTCCTTTCAGTTTCATCATCAGACTCTTTTTTCTCACTCTGCATTCCTCCTGGGTTCTCACTGACTCCCAAGTGGTCCATTTCTACATCATTCCTGACATTTCCCAAGAGCCCTAAATCCATATGTTTGCCTGGTTGGTATGAAGTTCCATCCTAATGTTCCACTGGCAGCACAAACTGAATAAGCCTAACTCTGAGTTTACTACCCTCCTCTCCAATTATATCTGCTATTGGCAGTACCACTATATTTTTACTAACGAAAGCCAAAAACTTGGCAGTCATTCTAAATTCTTTCCTTCTTAATCTCCTTTGTTCACTTAACCAACAAACCCTCTCCATTTTCTTTCTTGTCTAATTATCTCACATCTATTGTTTTTCTTCATTATCATTATTGCCACTGCTTAACTCAGAACCACAATCTGGGTCTTTTACATGACCTCACTAGTCTCTTACTTTGATTATATACACTCTACTCCTATTTTTCCTACAAACCGGTTTCATTTCGACCCATTTCTAAGATGTCAATCCATCATTTGAGAGAACAACTTCAAACTATTAACATTCTGTTGTCCTCAGAAAATACTTAGGCTCTATTATACATGGCTCTTCATAATTGGACTTGCTATTTTTGCTAAATACTTTCTCAAACATTCACACATAACCAGTAATTTTCTCAACATTTTCAATATATTTGGACAGAAGTTAAAGTACAGGATAAAAATCATGTTCTCATTCAAGGGTATGAAATAAAGGTCATCAGTGTTTTGAATTAAAGGCAATTACTCATGTATCAAATGTCACAAAGAAGTATAGTCAATAAGGTTGAAAATATTTTAACGATAATTAACGACAATAACCATGATTTTCAGATAAGTAGATGATCATCTAGTGGGAGGGAGGGAAGACCATTCTGGGTCCATGCAAACTAAACAAATGACTGAAATCCCTACGGTTTCACACCTGACATCACTACTTAGAGCATTTGGGCCTGGAAAACTTTCCAGCAAGTGTTACCTGTCAAGAGACCTGATACTAGAAAAATCTCATTAATGATCTCATTTAAGTTCTGATTTTGTTCACTGTAGCCCCAAGAGTAAGTCACCAGTGTAATTTACTTGACAACTGTACAAATGCACTTAGGCGAGATATAAAGTAAGAAATGTGGAGCAACTTTTGCAATGCTGCTAGTTTGAGTTTGTTGATTTTAATACATTCCTGCTGAAAATATTTAGATAAAGTTATTTATTTATTGAGGTCATTCCTCTCTCATCAATATATATATATATATAAAGATTTATATTTATAATCCCTATAAAACTGGGAAGTATATCCATATAACCCCAAGATATTTTCCAATGATAAAGATGCACTGCAGAAAGATTGTGGAAGAGAGAGAGGTGTTGTTATACTCTTAAGAAAGAAAATGTATTTATCCTTCTCTTGTCTGTAAGCAATGAAAACTATGAGGGAATAAAAAAGAGGAAACTTATCATCGAAACTACAATATGTATGTAGAAGGACTGCCAAGGTCATTGAAAATATGGGTGAGGGGTAGAGGACAAAAGAGAAGATGCCTAGACTACACAGAATTCAGTAAAATATCAGAGAAGAGAGCCCCCCAGAAGGTAGCCTCATCCTCGTCCAGAGGACAAAAGCAAAGACCTGTGGTTTGAAATAGGATCTGGATACAACGAATGCTATGTAACCCACTCTGAACCATGTTGGATAGCGTGGTTTATTTAGGGAGGTAAGTTAAAAGCCTAGAAATCTCTGGGCAACCCATCTTTGCAAAACACAGGACAATGAAGCCCCCAGGTGGTGGTGTACAGCACTGCACTGCGAGTCTTGGTCAGCTGAGATTTATCAAAGCTAACTCACTTCATTGTCCATGCAATACATACTTATTTGACTGTGTATTATGTACCAGGAATTAGTCTTTTGGGTGATATGAATGAACACAGCAGACAAATATCTCTGCCTCTTGGATTTCTCTCCACCCTCCACTGACACACACTATACTGGGTTTTAATGAAAGGCATGGGATCTTCCTGCAGGCATTCCTATACATTATTATTCTTTAAATATGTGTTCCAATAACAACTCCTCTTATTCAAATACAAATAATGGGACAGGAAATAGACTTGAAGCTCTATAAATATGCTCTAAGGAAAAAATGATAGTGAAAGGGAATAAATGATATCCAAAAAAAAAAAATATCCAGGCACATTTAAAAAAAAAAATCACACTTCATCATAGAGCTAAATACAATGATTAAGCGATTCCTCATGGAGTTAAAAAATATAATAAAAATGAACTCTGTAAATAGAGCTCAAAACAAAGGCTTAAGTAAGAAATTATAAAACAATATAAAGAGATTTTTAAAATAAAGAGACAAGGTTCAGAAGAGAAGTCTAACCAAAATATAAAACCATCCAGATACTTTTACCCCATTGAAAGCAGTGACAAAGAGAATGGGTATTTCATTTTTAAAAAGACATGGCAGAGGACAATAAGAAAGTATGTGTAGTGCAAAGAAACACACAAATAGAAAAGAGTCAATATATGCTTAACTGATATTCTTAATGAATACAAAATAAAGAGACACAAAGATATAATTTAAAGAAACTTTTTAAAAATAAAAGTAGTCTTGACTCTACAAGTTGAAAGATACTCCAGTACCTTTCACAAAATTGATGCAGTTATCTATACTGAGTTATGTCTTATGATATTCACCAGATGTTGAAAGTAAAATTAAAAATCATTATGAATTCTCAAAGCAACAAAATAAAAACAAGTAAAGTTAAATAATCTACAAAGGGATAAAAACCAGATTGACTTAAAGCTTCTATGCACCATCACCCAGCAGTATGAAACAATAGGACATTACCCACAATGACAGTGAAAAGAATGTATGTTTCATGAATTTTCTATAATTCTAAATTAGAGCTAGAAAACTTAAAATATGTGGCAAAAAAGAAGCTATCTCCAGACCTGTGTTAATTCAGGAACTATGGTTACTATGAGTAATGTTATAAAATACAAGTAAATACAGTAGTTCCCAAACAAGCCATAAGTAGAAATGTGTTTTTATTAACTGACAGCAAATCAGATGTCCTTGAATGCAACATTTAGGCATCACTGGGAGAATTGTGAATATAAAGTAGAAAGTAAATGTTATAAACCATGACAATTTAAACATAATAACATAACTAAAAAAGTTTTAGGAAGTACAATGATAAAAAGTTGTGAGAAAGCGAGCATTCAAGATTATGGCTTACTCTTTGCAGGACAGAAGGGATGGGCACGAAATATTCAAAGTGATGAAAAACAAGGTCTTATAACCAAGATGACTCTACCCAGCAAAGCCATCATTTAGAATTGAAGATAAGGAGTTTCCTAGACAAGAAAAAGCTAAAGTTCATCACCACCAAATCAATATTACAAGAAATGTTAAAGGGACTTTTTTAAGAAGAAAAGGGAAAAAAGAGAAAAATATGAATAATAAAATAGCAATAACTACATATCTATCAACAATTACCTTAAATGTAAATGCATTAAATGCTCCAATCAAAAGACATAAGGTGGCTGAATGGATAAGAAAACAAAACCTTACATATGCTGCCTATAAGAGACTCCTTTCAGGTTTAAAGACACACAGACTGAAAGTAAAGGGATGCAAAAAGATAATTCATGAAAATAGAAACACACAAAAAACTGGGGTAGCAATGCTTATAACAGAAAAAATAGACTTTAAAACAAAGGCTATAACAAGAGACAAAGAAAGACCCAATAATCTCACTACTGGGTATTTTTCCAAAGAAACCCAAAATACTACTTTGAAGGGGCATGTGAATCCACATGTTCATTGCTGCATAGATAAAGATGAGGTGATACATATATACAATGAAACATGACTCAGCCATAAAAAGGAATGAAATCTTGCCACGTGCAACAACATGGATGGACCTAGAGGGTATTGTGCTGAGCGAAGTAAGAGAGAGAAAGACAAATGGTCATATGATTTCACTTATATGTAGAATCTAGAGAACAGGATAAACAGAAGAGAAACAATGTGCTCATAAATACAGAGTGTATTTTGATGGTTGTCAAAATGGGGTGGGGTAGGAAGATGGGTGAAGGGGGAAAGAGATTAAAAGGTAAAATTGATAGTTACAAAGTAGTCCTGGAGATATAGAGTATAGCGTGGGGAATATAGTCAGTACTATTGTAATAACTATGTATGGTGTCAGACCGGTAGTGGATTTTTGGGGGTGATAATAAGTTATATAAATGTCTGATCACTAATAGCATATTGTACATTAACTGTAATTGAAATATTAAAAATCCACGGGATAAAAATTCCTTGTTTGATAACTTGCCATAAAAAATAAAAAATTTTCATGTCTATAAAAAAAAAGAAAAAAAAATCATGGCTTTCTAGCATGAGAACAAAAACAAAACCAAGCAAACCAATTAGAAAGAACCTCCATTGATTTTGTGCAACTCAACTAATGAAATTATTCTCCACCTTGAACTTGTATTCTAGAAATGTCCTGAGGCTTTTTGTTAGTAATAGGAATGTGCCTGACTATTTAATGTTTCTATAATTTTACATATGTGAGACCCCATTTTTTGGAATAGTAAATCCACACTTTTTTGATTGATATGTATTTTATTGTTCCTTTATAATCTTGTTCTGTATCATCTTTCATATGAGACTTTTCCTAACTCTCCTTAAAGAATGCAGTAGTCGCTTTTTCCTCTCTAAATGTGTATATGATTCTACTGTTTTACTTACAGTGCTGAATTTCAAAATAGATTTAAACATTTCTCCCCTATTGTATTCATCCATTCTACTCTGAACCAGACACTGACTCGGATGCTGCAGATAGAACAGTGAAAAACCAATGTCCCGACCATCCTGAAACTCACATTCTACTTCTAAGTAGCATCTGTGTGACATTTCCCTTGGCATCTGCAACACCAGCTCATTCACAAGAAAAAATGGCAGAAGGGGAGAAGGAAGAATTCTATCACTTGGTAACATAAAAGTTTTTTCCTGCTCCTCAAATTCTTATGTGTTTATGAAACAAAAAAGGGTATCTATTTACTTAGTATTTAATTTATTAATCTATTATTTATCTAACTATTTAGTATTTTACAACTTTATTATATGTCATATTTTACATTCTGTAAACAAACATATACTATTAGTGAAGAAATAGGGAATATGTATATGAGCCAAACTGAAAGGTTCTCCAATATGCAAAATGTATATATTTTCTCCAAAGTACTTACCATCTAACTAGTAGAAAAGAAATAATAAGCATGAAAACATTAAATAATAAAGAGAATGTGAAGGTCTGCAGCAAAACTTTGTAAATAAAATGTAGTTGAAAATACCATCTTGTGGCATGAATTTTTTTCACTCGATTGCATATTTAATAATTTAAGGATTTTCTGTGGATCCCAAATGCCCTTGTTACACCTCTTTGTCCAGTTTGTTGGACATTTTATACTTTCTCAGATCCTTGAGGATAAAGGGGTTCAAAATGGTGAGGACACTTTTCTGCCTGCCTGCAACTCCAGTTAAAGGTTAGGATGGAGAGACATTTAACGTACTGATCAAGATGTGACTAAGGGATCACTTGTGAATTTCAATCCATTCTACTCTCATACCTCATCAGCTCAGATAATTAGAGTTAGCTTTGATTTTATGATCAAGGAAAGGTTTTGGTTGTATCATTAAAGTTACGACAGAACAAGAGATAGATACTGATAGAATTAGAAATTTATTATGTAATTGTTCTTTGAGATGAAGATGGTGAAAAGTGGGCTACCATTCATTCAACCTCCACTTCAAATTTTTTATTTAGCTTCTCCTACATACAAAGCACTCTTCTAGGAAATATGGGTAAATTCCAAGATGAAAGACAAAATCTCCAGTCACAGAGTTGACATTTTGGTGGA
>NW_011888875.1:3156999-3164469 GCF_000151845.1 Pteropus vampyrus
TTTACATTTCCTTTTACAAAATGTTAATTAGGGGATAAAATGTAGAAGTGAACAAATTATATAGGTTTTACTCAATTACCTTGGGTAAGACGAGGGAAACTTAAAAACTTGAAAGGACAAATAAACTTATATCAAATATGGGTGGAGCAAAAATTCGAATGTCTGTTAGTGTAAATTCCAAAACAAATAACGATTGTTTGTGAGTAAAACTATGACTTTTACTTAAACAATCACAGTTAACAATCATGGAACACTGAATAAGTCCTGAGTATTGTGCCATGTTACATACACTATCTCCTTCAATTTTCACAAAATTTAAGATTGGAGCCTATCATATTCATATTTTATAGGAGAAAATTGAGAATTTGTGACTTGCTCATGGGAAAACGACTGTTAAGTACCAGAATAGAAATATTAACCAAAGCAATCTGACACAAGACACACTTACTCGTCATGAATTATTGCCTAGAGGTAATGTGATTTTATATTCCAGTCAGTGAACCCCAACATTGTTAATAGGGCCCCACTTAACTCTCAAAATTTTACCAGTATGCCATATATAATAAGTTTACCAGAACTAGAGGTCTCTCTTCAAACACACAGACTACTAAGGAAAATATGCCTCGTGGGGACTGGAGCATTGGCTTAGGCTTTGAGGAATATCACTGCCTTGAACCATGCCTCCCATAGAACACCAGCACAACAAAACTGGTTCCATTAGAAGGTGCTGCTGTCATTAAAATTAACCTCAAATCAGAGTCAATGATAAGTTGCATCAAGATGTAGCGTAAAATCATACTTTTAACACTCAACCGTAATTCAGTAAAAACAATTCTGGGTGTATGCACTTGCGTGTGTGGATATGTATGTGTTTGTGCCAGTGTGTGCGTTTCTTTATATGGGACAGAAGGAACTGAATAAGAAAGTGTCTCTTTATTCTCTTTTTAAATCTAGTTTGATATAGGATTATGTTTTAATCACCTAGAGTATTAGATGTATTTCAGTATAATCGTCTAAATTATGGTTTCTCCCAACTGAACTTTGGTTAATTGGCAATGACTTTAAGAATCAAGAATACTACTCTTCTGTGTGACCGAGTGAGTCTAAATTTCTTAACATGGAATGGATCTTGAATAATGATAGATAATAAGTACTAAAAGTTCTTCCTAAGCATTATTAAATAATAGGGGAATTATTTTCTTTGCATCCAGAAATAATACTTTGTGTTCTAATATACTGCTTTATAAAACTAAAAGGTTTGGAGTGTGTTTGTTTCTTTGTTCATCCATATAGACCATTATAATGAAACCATTCAGAAGAGCTGGAGGCAATGAGAAAAAAAAAGTAGCAGCAATTGTTAAATGTATGAAAAAAATCAATAAGAATTCAGAATCGAACCAAATTTTAAGAATTATATTTTCTTAAAACTGATGGTGTTGCTTATACCTAACCAATCTGTTCTTACTATTAGAGGATAATTTGAAATTGTCACACACATAAAAACTACTCTCAGGGCAACGAGATTTTAATTACATGCAACCAAACGTCTTCAGCCATATCTTCCTCTCTGAGAATTGTCATCCAGGATGATATTAACCACCTTAAAGTAGCCCATTAAAGTTTCAGTAGAGAAATGCCTATCTCCTCTCTTCATCTTTGAGATCTTCCACAGTGTCACAGTCTTTTCCAGGGGGAACTTCAGGGGAAAATCAAGCATAGGTCAAGCCCAGGAATTGAGCTAACTAGTTCAAAAGGCAGGAGACCTTTCTTCTAGACAATTTGTCTATTCTATATTCAGAGGATGGTGACAACATGCTCTTCCATCTCCCACCGACCAACCTGGAGCATATCATGAGAGGTGAGGGACGGGAAACAAACTAGAGGCCTCTGCCTTTTTCTTAGGTCCCTCCCTACCCTCCCGAAGTGGGTGGGGGCAGGGGAGGCAGTTTCCGAGCAAGAGATTAAGAAAGTTATAAACAGTGGTTTCAGGCCAGGGAAAATTCATCACCTTCTCTAGTATTAAACATTTTCCTAGTGTGCATGAGTGAGAGTTAGATGTTCAGCATCTTATCAGTAAGGCAATTGATAATTGACCTTGATAGTTTTTTCTTTATTTGTTTACAGAGTGTTTCTCCTCCCAGGCCACATGTGGATGGAAAATCTACATCCAGTAACATGCAAAAATCTTGATTGTTCAGTCATTGTGTTTTTGACAAACCTGTATTACAAAACTCTTATATTAGAGTCGCATTCACCTTCCCAATCTATCTCCATCCCAACTCACCGCCAGTTAACCACCATTCCAAATTTTTTCACATCACAGATTAGTTTTAGAACTCCAACATGAATGCAATCTGATATATCCTTTTATGTAAGATTTCTTATTTTCAGCAAAATATTTCACAGATCCAGACAAGTTGTAGCATGTGTTAGAAATGTATTCTTTTTTATGACTGAGTAGTGATCCATTGTATGAATATACCACAGTTTATTTACCCCTTCTCCTGAAATGTTTCTAGTTTTGTTTAGTATGAATGTTTTTAGCTTTGTTTAGAGCTGCTACAAACCTTGGTGTACAAATTTTTTGCTAACTCGAGTCTTAGTTTATCTTAGATGAAAATTTAAGACGGTAGGTACATTTTTCGATTTATAAAAAGCTTCTAGATACATTCCAAAGTGATCATATCCTTTTCATTCCACCCAACAACATATGAGATTTCCAGTTTCACAACAGTCTAGGAAACAGTTGGTGTTTTCAGTCTTTTGAATTTAAGTAATTCTAGTGGGTACAAATCTTGGTTTTAATTTTCAGTTCCCTGATGACTAAAGAGTTTGAGTATTTTTTCATGTGTGTGGGTTTTTTTTTCATTCATAGATAGTCTTTTGTAAGATCTTTTGTAAAATTTTCTGTGAAAGTCTTTTACCCATTTTATTAAATTTCTTTTTAACTCAGGGTTTTGGGTTGTAAAGCTCTTTACAAGTCTGGAAACTAGTCCTTTGTCACAAATATGATTTGCAATAATTTTCTCTGTGGCTTGCCTAATTCTTTCCCTAACAGTGTTGTTTGTTGAGCAAATAATAATAATCCTGATGAAGTCTCATTCGTTATTTTAGAGCTTTCGGGTTTTAGCTTGTATATTTAGATTTATGGACCATACTGAATGGTTATTATTTGTGTATTTTTGTGTATTTGTGAGGTAGGGTTTGATGTTCATTTTTCTGTATAGATAGCCAGCAAAATTTGTTTAATAGATTTTAATACCCCGCCACTGAATTACTTTGGTATCTTTATATTTTGAAAAATGACCTGATAAGTCTAGGCCTATCTCTGTTTTCTTCTCTGTTTCACTTATTTGTCAATTATCATGCCAGTAAAACAGTCTTGAATAGCTTCAAAGTAAGCGTGAAGTTAGATAGTATAAGCCTTCAACTATGTTACTTTATTTTTAAGATTGCTTTGGCTATTTAGATCCTTTGCATTTCCATATTAGCTTTAGAATTAGCTTATCAATCTCTTTTTTTTAAAAGCTCACTGCTGTACTATTGAGATTATGTCAAATCTATCAAACTGTAAACAGCTGACATCTTAGCAACACTGAGTCTTCCAATCTGTGAACACAACTTATTTTAAATTTATAGGTCTTTTCAAAATTGTTAAATTCATTCTTAAGTATTTCATGGTTTGGGTACTATTGTATTTGCAACAGCTTATTTAATTTTATTTTCTAAATTTTTGCTATTAATTCATAAAAAGTTGTTTTTTGTGTACTAGCCTTTATACATCCTGCAACTTTATTAAATTAACTTAACTTATTAGTTCTAATGTTTACCTTCCAGGTTACTTAGAAATTTCTACATAAACAACTATGTCATATGCAAATAAACAGTTTTCCTTTCGTTTCTATCATTCTTTTATCTGTTGTATTTGACTTACTGCAGTGGCTAAGACCCCAGTACAATATTGATCATAAACGGTAAGAGGGATCATTTGCCTTGTTCCTGATCCTAATAGCAAGTGGTAAACATTCCACTACTGTTAATCATATTAGATACTGGATTTCATTATGATGCCCTTTTTTAGATTAAGGAAGTTTTCTTCTATTTCTAGCTTACTGATAGTTTTATTTTTCTGAATAGGTATGGGCATTTTTTTCAAATGCTTTTGGACACTTATAGAAATGATTTTATGGTTTCTCTCCTTTATTTTCTTAACAAGGTAAATGGCTTTGATTGACTTTCAAATGTTAAATCAAACTTGCATACCTGTAATAAAACATATTTACTTGGTCATGATGTTTTTAACTTTTTTACATATTGTTTGATTTAATTTACTAATATTATGCTAAGTAATTGTCAAGCTACCATATATTTTCTCTTTTAATCTTGTCAATTTTGCCACATGTTTTTTCGAAAGCTTTGTTATTAGGTGCTTACATATTTATGATTGCTATTGACAGCTGACCTTTCTATCCATTTACCTTTCTGTTTTGCTCATTTACAGTGAATTGCAACCTTCTATGTACCAGTCATCGTGTTGCTGAAATAATAATAAAGAAAACATTAAAAGTCAGTCTTTCTCTCAAATAATTCACAATTATGGAAGAAAACAGCCAAACCAATAATTAAAATGTGTTGTAATCAGTTCTATATTATAAATTATACATCAAATAATATGTGAGCACAAAGGAAAGGTTACCTTTACAGAGGAATTGGCACTTGAACAATTTATACGGTTCATTCAGGTACGTGTGTGCACAATAAGACTTTTGTGGACATTTCAATGTATCACTGTTTCCGATGAGTATAGCTATATAGATTTTGAGTCAAGGTGTTTTTTCTCTGTTAAAATCCACTTTGTTGATGTTAGACAATCGATGTATTGTCTTAAATTCTTATTTGAACACAAAGTGTTTACTTATCTAACTACATCATTCTTAAAAAGGATTTTTATGTGCCTGTGGTGACATAGGATAACTAATTAATTATGATTTGAAGTAATTCCAAACATAGTTTCCCTTCTTTAGGCTAAGATCTTCTGATTGAATAATACCCTTCATAGGTATTAGGCAGAAGAGAATTCTGATTTAGTTATTGGGGAGTTGTAATCTTGTAATGCAGTGACCATCCCCAGGACTTATACTTCCAATGGGCAGTATAGACATTTTCATCAAGTAGCAGAAAGGCTACCCCGGGCCCTCAGATATCACTGTAACCTATCAAGTAAATGAAACATTGGATAGAAAAGTCTCTTCCACAATTAATAAAAAAGAATACGAGCTGATTTCCATATTGAGAATCCAAGAGAGTTTGTGTCTACCTTCTCATGTGGGTTTCAATTTCAGTCTAACCAAATGCAGAAGTATATTGCAAGTTTCATTGCTTGAAAAAGGAACTGATGAGTAACATGTTGAAAATTTGTGCCTGTCTACAGGCCATTATAAACTAGGCAGTAATATAATGAGTCTGTCACCCCAAATCATCCATCACCTGTCTCATCATTAAGATAGCTTAATTTCCATAATTGCTAAATTACATAATCACTTCTCAATGCATAATTATTAAATGGAGGTTAGCATTGCATAGGCAGTGTCTGGATCATCAATTTCAGGCATTTCAATGCTTTAAAGATGAAGTCAATGTCTTGTGTCACACAGACAGTATGATTCTAGAAAGAATTAGTAAATTAAATGGAAAGCATGATATCTATGCTTTATAGATTGCATAGTTTTCTGTAAGCTCTAAATTGGTATATTTTAGTAATTTTACACGTCACTTCCTCCTTTCATGACCATTAAAATCTAGTGAGCTAATAATTCAAAAAACTCCATGGAAATTCACAGCTCTAGACTGCATAAAAATTTATGTAAACTTATGTTTTGAAAGTTAAAAGGTAGTAATAAAATATTAAACCTATATATCTTTGAAATATTAAGGGTTACATAAATATAATTATTAAAATAGATTTGTGATATTTAGATGCTCAAAATATACGCTGCATCATAAAGTAAGTAATTTACTTAAAAGTAATGTGGTCCATTCATTTTTATCATGGGATCACAAAAGTTCCTAAGATTTTGAAAATACGATGTTAAGACATGACAGTTTATAGCCATTACTTTATAGGACATCTCTAGGTTCTTACATTTCTATTCTAGAGTATCATTTCTTACTAACTTTAGATGCTTTCTGAGGAAGAAAAAATTATTTTCCTCTCAATTTATTCTGCCTGTCTAATGTACAACCCTAACTCTGAATTTTCACAAGGCTTCTTTCAAATATCCATTGGTACAGTGGCTGATGAGCTGGCTTTTAGACTAATAAATTTTTCTGTGGGTTTATACAAAATTATTGGGTTCTAAAGTTTTCCATTTAGTAAAATACTGAAACGGCTTTCTTTATGACACTTCAGTGGTGTGGGGGGGGAGGGGCGATATGATGGAAGGTGATTTAAATTAAGTACATTTGTTAAGCTATGCTGTAAAATTTATGCTCTTCCTCAGCATTGTGTAAAACTTCTTACATATCAATAGATTACACCTGGATGTACCAAGTCTAATTAAATAAACACAGGAGGAAAAGATCTCCTTATTGCTATCCATCTGACACCTGCAAATTTCTCATTAAACTATACATACCAATGAAAAGAAAGTTTTAGCATTACCAATGCCTACCTATATACCTTTTTCTGCTAAACCATGGAAAGTCAGTGAAATAAGAAATACAATATAGACTCTCAAGTGCCTTCCTTTACTTTTAAAAGTTAATGCTAACTCAATTTTCTAATTTTTAATGTATAAAAATGCACTACATTTTACATAGTAATTTTATTATGCAACTGTTAAATTCAGTATATAACTTTTTAATTTGAAAGTACGCTGCATAGTTTAGGCTTTGGGTTTTAATAAAAACCAGAAATAAGACCAATTATTTTTCCCTTTAGAAATGTGTTATCTGTTCCTCAAGAAAAATAGTCCAAAAAGGGCCTACATAACTGTACTTGAGAAATATTTCATGAAAAAAAATATGTTTTATCCACAGATAAAGTTTGGTAAACAGTAAATTCTTTTCTCCATTTTGAATGATCACATTTTATACTAACATGGCAATTTTCTGAGAATTTCTACAGTAAAGATTTCTGTTTTCAATTCTTTTTAGAAGGTGGATCAAGATAGCAGTGAAGGTAAATGCCATGCTCACCTCCTCTCTTGCCACATTAAAATTACAATTAAATTATAGAACAATCAGCTTGGAGAACTAACTGAAGTCTAGCTGAGAATATCACCTATAATTGAGGATATAAAGAAAAAGCCACATGGAGATCAGTAGGTGGGGCAGAGACACAAAACAACGGGCTGGTCCCGCACCCCCACATGGGGTTGAGCATCCTGAGGGACAGCATGACTTCAGAGACTCCCCTGAAAGAACAAGAGGCCCTACCTCCACACTGGGGCTCTCCAGCCCAGGGCTGCA
>NW_011888875.1:3172039-3173276 GCF_000151845.1 Pteropus vampyrus
AACAGCTCCAACAGCCTGGCACCAGGGGAAACAGTCAGTAAACAGCAGAGAAGCCAAGCTGTGTGGGTCAAGTGAAGTCGTGCAAAGGGAGAAGTCGGATTGGGTCAGGTCTTCTGAGCCCTCCTACTTCTAATTAGTTATAGGAGACATCCTAAAATGCCACATGGATATGCACTAGAGGATCTTTTTTTTTTTTTATCATATCTACTATTATCAAGTATTTTTACAGTGAGCAAGATAATGCAAATATTCTTACCTCTAATTAGTGACGAAGAAACCGAGGTTCATTCACTTGCCAAGTTTATAAATTCCAGAAACGGAGCTCAAACTTGGTTCTTTGAACTTCAAATGAAGTGTTCTCTCCCCTTCATCAAATTGCTTCTTGTTTGATAAATTCTGGAAACACAGAGAGCTAATCCTTAATGTAGAATTAATTCGTTATTGAGCTATGTGAGCTGCCATATTTAATTAATGTAATGTATGAGAAGGAAAGAGGGGTAAAATCTTAGAGTGCTGATAGTTTTAATTTTTAACTTAACTGGTGCTTTTTAGGGCCTTAAATTGGTTGCCTACAGAGTGCAGTATCTTGGTATCTAGGGTTAACACTGAGATTATGATAAAATTAAAACAGTTTAGCTAATTCAAAGTCTAAACTATGAATTCTTTACGGTATCTACTTTTATTTTTTTATTTCCTAGGAAATGTAATATAACCCCAGTCGTTTCTTTCTCAATTACACATATGTACATATTTGTAGTTAATCAAATGTATTGAACTGAATATTTGTATTTTATATATGAGCTTACGTATACCATGACATACTGTATTCCCACCTAACCTGCTCAGCCTCAGCCTTCAGCATCTTGTCAGATGGAACTAGTTAAGTTATTCCTCTGAAGTGCATGTTGGCTGATGACAGCTACCTTCTCTGAGGAGTTCCCTCACCCTCCTCTGAGAGGCTGCAACTTCTTAACCACATGTTGAACTTGGCCAGTGATGACCGATCAGAGTATAAGTCTGCCACCTTGCACCAATCAACGTAGGATGAAGAACCTTCAGTCCAATTGGTGCCTCCGAGCTTCTCTATGGGACAGAGTGAAGCCAGTCCTCAGCTGAGCCCTCACTCCTGCCTAGCTCCCTGTCTGCCACGATGTTCTACTCTGCCCACTTTCAAGGCAGTAGACTCGGAGCCTGCAGCGTGCTTCCTACAGAGCTGAAGAAAGTCTTGAGCATGAAA
>NW_011888875.1:3173326-3178110 GCF_000151845.1 Pteropus vampyrus
CGGCCTCTAGCGGAGGATCGGCAGCTCAGGAGGCACCAGGGATATACGGGGAAAGATTGAGTTGTATGGCACAGGAGAGGGCTGGAGGGACAGCTGCACTGCTTCTTTGTTGGCCTCCTCTGGGCTGTCTGCAGACAGGCACCAATTTGCCTGTGTTGAGCCCTCCCCGCACATGGCCAATTCTGAAGCCGCATTGGCCAGTGAGACAGGCCTGCTCCACCCCAAGTCTCCCTGGGACCTCGGCCCACCCAACCCGCAAATAGCTGGTGTTGAATTCCTTGCCCAGCAACCAGGTCTACCTTGTGCTCTCATCATGGGGCTCATTCGACAGCAATCAACAATCCACAGTTTGCATTTGGTGGCAGGAAACCAGCCCCAGCCTGAGCTTCAGTGTCTTTTAAACAAATCTTGGGGATTTGCAGGCCTTAGACAGGCAGTGGCTGGCCTCGGTGTGACCTAACTTTGGTGAGTTGCCGCAGGCCCAGCATTGGCACCAAATCTGAATCTGCATTAGACACATGAAACCTGCTCACTTTACTGGGGTGACTCTCTGAGAGCCTGCCCCACACAACTCCTGTACCACCCAAAAGCTCTTTCAGCTGCTGAGCATTATAAGAAGCTATCAGGCAGCCCCAGGTCTTAGTGTGTCCTGGACCTTTTGCTAAATCACCCCAGGCCTAGTACTAGGGGTAATCAGCCTCGATTTGCAGTGTGGTCTCTCCCACTTGGGTCTAGGTCCAGCACAGGCAACGACCACCTGTGGATTGCTTTGTAACTCCCACCAGGTAGCCCACGGGCCACAGCTGACCTCAGCCTACATGGGAGCCCCTCCCTCCCAAAGGGCATTGGAACCAACACACCCGGAGGCTGGTGTCAGAAAACAACAGAGCACCACCTGACTAGCCCCACAAGTGGCATACCCAAGGAGTGGTTTCAACAGGTACATGAGCCTGCTGGGATGAATCTCACTTTTTGGGGTCAGTTCCTACACAGCAGCTCACATCCTGTGGGCATGGCTAGTCCTCACAGCCAGTCAACCAGAGAGCCAATCCCATTCATTGATATGCTAACAGCAATCAAGACTTAGCTACAATAGGAGAGCACACATGACTCCCACAAGTGACACTCCTGGAGCTCCTGGCACAGGTGATCAGGGAGACTACTCCAATGGACCACACAGTGCACTTACTATATAAGGCCATCTGGCCAAGGCTAGGATACATAACAAATCTACCTAATAAAAAGAAACAAACAGAGAGGCAACTAAAATGAGAAAACAAAGAAACACATTGCAAATGAAACAACAGGACAAAACTCCAAAAAAAGAATTAAATTAAACGGAGGCAAGCAACCTACCAGAGACAGAGTTTGAAACATGGATTATGAAGATGCTCAATGAACTTAAGGGGAGAAGAGATGATCTCAGTGAGACTTCAACAGAGAGATAGTAAGCATAAAAAAGGACATAGAAACCATCAAAAGGAACCATTAAGAAATGAAAAATACATGAGAAGGAATCAACAGTAGATTAGATGAAGCAGAGAATCATTTCAGCAATTTGGAAGACAGGGTAACAGAAAACACTTAATCAAACAGCAAGAAGAAAAAAGAATCAAAAAATGAGGAAAGTTTAAGAGACCTATGGGGAAACATCAGGAATACCAACATTCATATCATAGAAAGAGAAGAGAGTAAAGAATCGAGAACCTATTTGAAGAAATAATAATGGAAAAATATCCTAACCTGGTGAAGTAAATAGATATACAAGCCCAAGAAGTGCAAAGAGCCCCAAACAAGAGGACTCCGAACAGACCTGTGCCAAGACACATTATAATTCAAATGCCAAAAGTTAAAGACAAAGAGAGAATTTTAAAAGTGGGAAGAGAAAGGCAGGTATTTACTTATAAGGCTACTCCCATAAGACTGTCAGTTGATTTCTCAGCAGAAACTTTGCAGGCCAGAAGGGATTGGCACAAAATATTCAAAGTGATGAAAAGTAATAAATTATGACCAAGACTACTCTACCCAGCAAGGCTATCAATTAAAATTGAAGAAGAGATAAATAGCTTCCCTAACAGGAAAAAAGCTAAAGCAATTCATCACCAATAAGCCAGAATTACAAGAAATGTCAATGGGACTTCTTCAAGAAGAAGAAGGGGAGAAAAGAAACAAAATATAAATAATAAAATGTCAATAACTATGTCCCTATAAATAATCTCTTTAACTGTAAATGGATTAAATGCTTCAATCAAAAGAAATAATGTAGCCGAATAGATAAACAGGACACATACCTATGCTGTCTACAAAAGACTCACACAGACTGAAAGTAAATGAGTGAAAAAAGATATTTCATGCAAATGGAAATGAAGAAAAGCCTGGGTAGCAATACTTATATCAGACAAAATAGACTTTAAAACAAAGGCTAAAATAAGAGACAAAGAAGGACATTACATAATGATAAAGAAATCAAGCCAACTAAAGAACATAATCTTAGTAAACATAAATACACCCAACACAGGAGCACCTAAATATATAATGCAAATATTGACCAACATAAAGGGAAATAGTGACAGTAATACAGTCATAGTAGGAGACTTTAACATCCCATTGACACAAATGCACAGATCTTCCAGACAGAAAATCAACAAGGAAACAGCAGCCTTAAGTGACACACTAAGCCAGATGCATTTCATTGATATATTTAGAGCATTTTACCTCAAAGCAGCAGAATATACATTCTTCTCAAGTGCACATGGAGCATTTTTCAGGATATACCATCTGTTAGGCCACAAAACGAATCTCAGTAAATTTTAGAAGACTGAAATCACATCAAGAGTCTTCTCTGACCACAATGGTATGAAACTAGAAATCAATTACAAGAAAAAAACTGAAAAATACACAAACGCATGGAGGCTAAACAACATGCTACTAAACAATGAATGGGTTAATAATGAGATTAAGGAAAAAAAGCAAAAGATATCTAGAGACAAATGAAAATGAAAACACAACTCAAAATCTATGGGATACAGCAAAAACAGTCCTAAGAAAGAAATTCATACCAATACAAGCCTACCTCAAGAAACAAGAAAAATCTCAAATAAACAATCTAATCTCATACTTAAAGGGACTAGAAAAAATTACCGGCAACCAAACCTTAAGTTGGTTGGAGGGGGGGAATTATTAAGGTTCGGGGCGGAATTAACCAAATTGGGTTTTTAAAAAAATACAAAAGATCAATGAAACCATCAGGTGGTTACTCGAAAGAATAAACAAAATTGACAAAACTTTGACCAGACTCATCAAGGAAAAAAGAGAGAGAACCCAAATAAATAAAATTGGAAATGAAAAACGAATGACAACTGACTCCACAGAAAAACAAAGAATTATAAGAAAGTACTACGAACAATTATATGCCAACTGACTGGACAATCTGGAAGAAATGGACATACTCCTAGAAATGTACAATCTCCCAAGACCGAGTCAAGAAGAAACAGAAAATCTGAACTGGCTGATTACCACTAATGAAATCAAATTAGTAATTAAAAAACTCAGCATATATATATATATGCTGATATCCCTGATAAACATAGATGCAAAAATCTTCAACAGAATATTAGCAAACCAAATTCATCAAGACATTAAAAGTATCGTATACCATGATCAAGGATGATTTATTCATGGGATGAAAGGTTGGTTCAATACCCACAAATTAATTAATGTTATACGCTACATTAACAAATTGAAAGACAAAAACCATATGATATCAGTAGATGCAGAAAAAACCTTTGACAAAATCCAGCATTCGTTTATGATAAAAACTCTCAGCAAAATGGGAATAGAGGGAACATATCTTAACATAACAAAGGCTATATATAACAAACCTACAGCTAATATAGTACTCAATGGGAAAAAGCTAAAAGAATTTTCCTTAAGATCAGGAACAAGACAAGGATGTCCACTTTAATCACTTTTATTTATATAGTATTGGGAGTCCTAGTTACAGCAATCAGACAAGAAAGAGAAATAAAGACATCCAAATTGGAAATGAAGAAGTAAAACTGTCATTACTTGCAGATGATATAATACTATGATACTATGTATAGATTTCAAAAAAAAAACTGTTTAGAACTGATAAATGAATTAAGTAAAGTAACAGGTACAAAATTAATATTCATAAGTCAGTTTCATTTTTATATGACAATGATAAACTATCAGAAAGAGAAATTAAGAAAATAATCCCATTTATGATTGCATCAAAAACAATAAAATACCTGGGAATAAATTTAACTAAATAGGTAAAAGACCTGTACTTGGAAAATTATAAATCATTGAAGAAATAAATTGAAGAAGATACAAATAAATGGAAGCATATACCATACTCATGGAAAGAAAGAACTACCATCATTAACTGTTCATACTACTCAAAGTGATCTCTAGATTCAACACAATCCCTATCAAAATAACAACAGCATTTTTCAGAGAACTGGAACAAATAATCCAAAAAACCAAAAAAGATCCTGAATAGCCATGGCAATCTGGAAAAAGAAAAACAAAATGGAAGATATCACACTATCTGATATCAAACAATACTACAAGTCTATAGTAATCAACACAGCATGGTACTGACATAAAAATAGAAACAAAGATCAATGAAACAGAATGAAGAGCCCAGAATAAACCCATGTCTATATGATCATTTAATGTTTGACAAAGGAGACAAGAATATACAATGGGGTAAAGACAGTCTCTTCGATAAATAGTGTTGGGAAAATTGGATGGATATA
>NW_011888875.1:3183729-3186039 GCF_000151845.1 Pteropus vampyrus
TGTCACAGTCTGATTTTTATTCACCCTCTCGTTTTGACACTCCTCTGCCACTGTCACCAGTGATCCAGGTTTCGTATTAGTAGATTTCCATTTGACAGCCTAGCTTCAGGGGGATTTAAGAGATGTGTTGTAGGTGGTGAAAAATAACATAAGTGGAGCCATTTTAAACTAGACCTTGAGCAGCCATTCCGAAGATACTGCCTCGCAAATCCTGTTTTGTGAATCTTTGAACTGGGACAAAGCACCAACATTCTAAGAAGTCGGCAAGAATAAGAATTTTCTGTCAAAGGGACTAATAAAAGCAAACGTTTACCAGTGACCACTCTCCTGATTAATCAGTGAAGAACAGACCTAGCTTATCTGTCATCACCAAGGAACTCTTCTTAAAAACAGTTTACTTCACTTTCTTCCTTTTTTCCCCATAAAAACTCTGATTACCTCTCCTGTAATCAAAGCACTATTTGAGTTTCTAACTAAATCTCTGTTTCCAGAATTTCAATTTCTTTGAGTCCAAATAAACGCTTTTGCCTCTGGTACTGGTTGTCAGCTAGTTTGTGTAGCCCATTTTGTGCATACGGAGGTCTTGAGTGGCATGAAGTAGTGTGAAGACTAACCTGTCCAAGAGAGTGGATCCACCATGGTTGAGTTGCGTTGGAACTGAAAACCACTTCAGTAGACTCTTTATCTAGAGTCTCAAAGACTGTTGGTGAACAGGTAGCTAATCTCGGTGTTTTATCAGGCAAACAATTATACACAGAGAATTGCATCTCATATAATTAATATTAAAAACTAATTTTTAAAAAATCGTAGAATTCTATAGTGAGTAATTCTTTTGAATCCAAGCTTAATTAGATATATTTATGACTCTCGGTTTGTTCTGGAAAATTTTTAGCACAATGCATGATCTCCAAATCCTATACAAAACTCAACAGCCTATATTATTGTGTAAATTAATCTTTAAGACTAAGTCAAGTACTTAGGTACTCACTGAGAAGATTCAATTTATGAAATAATACATTAAGTAGAAAAGGGTATTAATTCAAAAACAACAGCATTGTTGCGGTTTGATAAAATCCACTGATCTCCAGGTTTTTTAATTGTATGTCCTCTAAACAAATGAGAAATTGCGGAATACCCTTGTTAGAACACATGTATACTTGCCCAATTTTTTAAAATTAAAAGTGAAACTGTGGCGTTGTTACATATATTATTTTAATCAATTGTTCCTTGTGAAATAGCCCAATAATAAGTCGCATGAGATTTATAGTTTAGAAAACTTTAAGCACACTTCTAATTTCATGAGAAAAGCTAAATGCTCAAAGGTGTCAAAATTATTGATGTTATATAATGGATGCTCTTCCAAAAGACTAAAACACAGCAGATCACGTAATTTGTCACATCCTTGCTCCAAATTCAAAGCCACATCTTTGACATGTTGTACCTTTTCCCCAATGTCATTTTTAAAACAAGCTGTGAAGTTAGAAAGTCCAAGCATTCTTTCTACATTGCTAAGTGCTTTATTATTTTTTTAACCTGAGTTCTTATTTTTCATGTAAGAAAGTCAGTTTAGTGTAAAATAGTTAACATTATTGATAAAACATTATTGAATACTTGCATTTATTACCAGAAAAAAATACATCAGATTCCATTTTAACATTTAAAGTTTTGACTTCTATAAATATTTTAATTTTATAAATGGACACATGAAATTAGCTGCATTTCAGGCATATTGAAATGTTTCTTTCTTTGTGTGAAAATGTGATAAACTGGAACAATAATTCCATTTTCTATGGTTTGAATGATAAAACGTTTGTAGAATTAGCTGAATGAAAATGTGATATGTCTAAATGAATAAAAGTGATTGAATAATAACGAAATTGTAAATATTAGTACTTTTCTAAGTTACATTTGTTTTCTTATTTCTTTTATAAGTTGCAGCTACTTGACTAGACATCCTTTAAACTAGTTATTTTTATAAATGTTATTTATAAAAATAATTACATAACTTTTGTTTCAAAAAAACTTTTTAGAAGAGATGGTAAAGCAGAAGAAATGTTTAAACCATACCAAAAGAAAATTAGATTTCAACCATAAATTGGAAAGTATAAGTTTATAATTGAGAGATTCCCAAAGAAAATATGAAAGAGTGTTTGTTCTGCAAGTTACTAAACTTTGCAATTGTATTCCTGCTGAGCAGAAGGTAAATTGACCTAAATTTTATAGGCTCTTTGATTCTGTGTAGTAGGGAATGGCTTGGAAAAATAAAGTTAGAGAATTATTGTTCAATCGCTTGGGAAACATGCTTTCGAT
>NW_011888875.1:3186754-3189484 GCF_000151845.1 Pteropus vampyrus
CTGACCCATCTTTATATCTACTTCAGCTTTTCACAAGTCCCCTGGTCTCTTTTTAGCAGACTCCACATACTCAATCTACGTTCCTCCAAAAATCCCATATGTGGGGTCTACAATTCAAACCCACCTAAACTATCTATGCTTTAGAACAATGTGGAAAATTAAAGCATATAAAGATAAAAGGAGCCAAATGACGAATTTATACCTTTCCCTATTCTTCCATTCTGCTTTAACAATAGCAAAATTATATTCTTTCCAGAAGACAACCTTCCTGGCTTAAAGCTGCAATCAAGCCAAAAATACCATCAAGGTGACCCATTTCCTTTGAGTAATCATCTTTGCACAGGCCTTTCAGCCTTAAGCACAGTTTGCTGGCCTCTGCTGGCCAAAGAGAGATCTTCTTGTTGGCTTATATAATCAACCAATGGTGTGTCCAAAGTGTCAACATATTGCCACCAGGAAGGTAACCACAATTTACCAAGAAACAAGACAAGAAGCAAAGAGACGGAATGGAAAAGGAAAAGGAATGTTGGAAATGAAAAGAGAAGACAAGGGAAGAGCATGACTGTCGAGCGTCCTTGTTGCAAACTTCTAGTGCAGAACCATGGGAATTCTAGGTTCTTGTGATCCAGATTCAGACCCTGGCAGGCCCTGTGCAATGAGCCTCAGGGGCGAAACTCTTTTGTTCACCATGGCAACTAACATCTGCCTTGTATCAGGAGGAAGACACCAGTATCCTAGTGTGCAACAAATATTTCCTTAAGTACATGTAATAAAATGTTAGATTCTTGGTTCTTAAAAATCTTTTATTTTTATTTTGTAGAATTGATAACTTTTACATTTGATACAAATAAGGGTAATAATTTTATTTAAAAAGCTCAAATCGATAAGCATTACTATTTGAATAAATATAATTTAATATATGATCCCCCATGAAGTCTTTATACAATGTCAACCTTAACATTTATTTTCTCCAATTTCTGTCCAAGTCCATGTTTAACATTACTTCAGTTTAATTTATCTTAATAAATTTACGGGAAAGTGTTTTTAAGTATATACAGTAAACAACAAGTAGTTGGCACTTCCAGATTCTCCATTTGGCAGGGTACAATTTCAATCATAACAGGAGACAGTGAAATATGATTACTGAAAATTCAGAAATCCTGAGATGCACTGAACATAAGCTTGACAAAGGAGAAAAATGGCAATAAAAATTCAGATGCTTGAAATGACTACCCAAAGCTACAAAACAACTTTCATTAATTAGAACCTTAAATGATGTAACAAAAACCTTGGGATGCATTCTTCATAATTTATATCTAATTAATAATGCAATAAACTGTTATTTATACCAGATAGACATACCTGCCGCAAACAAGTGTCTATTAAGCCAATTAATGCTAAAGTCTCACTCTCGGTAAGGCTGTGTGCTGTACCAGTAATAACAATGATATTATTATTATAGATAATCCATATATCATTTGCTAGTTACTACTCTAAACCCTTGACCTATGACTTCACAATGATACTGCAAAGTAAGCAATATTAGTGGCCCTTCTTTTTAGATGAAAAACTGAAGTTTGGGAAGTTTAATTTACTTGTTGAAGTCACATAGTTATGTTTTCCAGGACTGGGTTCCAGACCGTCTGCCTTCTGAGTCCAAGCTACTATACAATGCTCTAGTTGGTAGTGTCCTAACACACCATATGTTGTGCCTACACTGATTATTTTTTATTCAAAAAAATGGAATCAATTCTGCTATCCTTTATTCATATAATAAATTAAAATATAAATTACAACTTTGGAAGACATTATTTTGATGGTTTCTCTCAATAATAATGATATTTTCCTTCTGAGAAGAATTATTATGATTAATTTTAAGAGAATTGGATGATAATTATTCACATAAATATAATTTAAATTTAGAGAGCTAAATCTCATAGATTACAAGTTTATTCACGAGATTTCTTGTTAATACTGAATCAGTATTCCTTATTTCATCTAAATCAGCAAATTATCATGGTATGTGTAGATATTCATTTATTCAGGAATATTACTGAATATTTTTTATGTATTAAGATAATTTCTAAGAATATCCAGCAGGATCGAACGATGAATATTTAAACATACGGATGGAGACTAAAGAACTTACTGAGAATTTAAGGGGAAAGATAAATACATCGGTGCATTATGATTCATATATTGCTTGCCACGAAAATTACACAAATATGTTTGAGCTTGGTTTCACTTTCATTTCTCAATGACAACAGAAACCTATGTGATGAGAATTCAAAATGCAGAAATTTAAAGCGGTATCACATTGTCCTCCAACGAGAAACACTTTCGTGTCTTCTTATAAGAAGACAATACGATTGGAATTGTTTAAAAAGATGCTCCTCATTCATGCTCCTCATAAGGTAGTCACTTATGTATAGTGACTACCTTGTAAAAATCATTTCTTTCAAAAAGTGAAAGATGAATATTTTTATCAACTATTAACTGCAAACTATATCAATCTCTAACATGAAATAATTTATACTTCTATGACTTTTCTCAGCACTTTTTCCTGTTTATTTGTTAGATGGCTGTTTTTCTTACTATTCCTACGATTCATTCTACCAAGAGGTTGAACTAAACAGTGAACCAAAAAAAAGAAAAAAGCTTACAATGTGCAACCAAAGCATTTGCTGCAGTTAACTCTTCTGTTTAAAAATAAGTAAGATTTAAAAGAAG
>NW_011888875.1:3193439-3200547 GCF_000151845.1 Pteropus vampyrus
GATAAAGAACCATCATAAGCCATTGGGTGAAGTAATGTCTTGACAGACTCTTTATTTTTGGAAAGTTCTCTATTGATAGGATAGGTATTCAATAGCCCCAGGAAAGCTCAGTAGAATTTTCTCCAGGTGAAAATTTAAAGTATTCCAGTACACTCGTATAAGTCATATGACTTTTAAAAGAAACCATTACAAACAATAGTCCAATCTCTTTGAAAGTTGTATGAATATAGCTTTACGTATGATAGAACTTTATTGGATTGACATTATTCAAAATAATTCTTGGTAAAACATTCTCTCAGGGAAAAAATCCTCACTGAAAACCACCTACGAGTTTTCACTTTCAGGTTAGAGGATTTATTTAATCAAAAAGAAAGTCAACAAAAACGATTTTTAGAGAAGGACCTTGGTGACCCGATCAGCTACCCCTTTGCTCCTAGCTGTAGAATACCTACCTATATTGTGTATTCAGTTTTCACAAGAGGGTGTCAATTCTACCTTAGTTTAACTAATATTTTAAAATTTGTTGGGTACTTATCAAGCACCATAGAATATAGTTATGGGTGTCTGCAAGGAATTAAGACATAGAACTATTGCCATTCTGTATCTTCCAAAAGTTTGAGACAAACAGATATTAATATAATATGCAAGATTAATAAAGACATGAACTTCTTTAGATTTTAGATCATGGAAGCTATGTAGAAAAATATTTTTCATAAGTGTCGTATGCCACCCTTCAACATTCTGACATGTAATGCTGACCGCATTTTCTCACAGTTTGTTATAAATCATTTTTTTTAATTCACCGATGAAACTAATCTGATATGGCATTAATTTCTAAAAATCTCTGCCCTACATTTAAACAGAGTAAGGAGGAAAAGAGAAGAAATATACCTCACCATTCCTCACTGATATCTTTCAGAAAGCACACCTAAAAACAAACAACATTCTAGCACCTTCCAAAGATATGCCGATCATAAACATGATGAAAGTTATGAACAAAATAGTTATAAATAAAAGCTATTATTTTCTACCTGCCTCTTGAGCAACAGCTCAAATAATAAATTCTTGAAATTAATGCTAAACTAACTCTAATTTTATTATCACTTCTCTAGTTTATAATACAAGGTACCAGTTCTCTCTCATATGTTTAATACCCTAAAATATCTATGGATCTCACATTCAAACCAAAGAAGGTATTTTTTTCAAAACAAGAATATAAAGAAGAATGTTTATACAAAGAAGTCAAAGATTCATATTCCTCTCCCTTCAACTTAAAAAAAAATCGTAGTTAAATTTGAATTATTTTTTCACATATTCTCTACCAAGATACTCAAGTAATTAGAAATCCATTAATAACGTCAGATTTTTTTTTTCACCCAGTAGAGGGCAGTGCTACATATGGAAAACAATACATTACCAAGTTCTTCCAGTTTGTCAAAGAATGACCCCATTAACTCCCGTGCTTGGAATAACTTAGTTTTGCTTCTTAAAACATAGAATCAAATCCAAAGGAATCAAGTGGCAGTAGCAAAATGAAGAATTAAAATGTGCACATAGCTGAGCAATAACGACAGAGCTGGGAGGCACTGATAACACTAATCTTATTGTTTGATATGTTATGGAGGTGCTTTCAAATAATGGGTCAAATAGAGACATCCATGAGAGTCATAAATTGGATGATTTTTCAGAATGGATATTCAACAGTACTAGATATGTAAATTATCTTTTGTTTTCCTCCTGCATACTAGAGTTAAGATAGGCAAAGTCCTTGAAGACTAATATTCTGAATGACATCATAATTTGGAACGATGTAAATTCTAGCAATTGAAGTTTTTACTCCCTTTGGATTGCCACAGTGAGTGACACCTTCTTTTAAATCAAAAATCTCAAATTCATGATCCAGTTTTACTTCACTATATATCTTATCATGATATCAACAGCCTCGCACCAAAAATTGAAGTAATATTTCCTAATAAATCTCCTTCTCAAAGATATTGAAGCAATAACAAAAAAACCTTTTTCAGCATTTGAGCACCTTTAAAAAATGTGGAGCTGCCGTATATATGTCTGAACCTTGGTGGTGGTGGGGGTGGAATCTATTCTTTTCTACTAAATATAGTTTCAATTGTTTTTACTACGAATAGATATCAAACAAGCTTCTAAAAATTGCTATGCTGATTTGTCAATTATATCACTTTGATGCAGATCATCCTGAGTAGACTGTTTACCTTCAAACATGTCCATCGTATTTCTTTATTGGAATCATTTGTTGAAAACTCATTTTATTTTTTTATTTGTAAACATAATTATAATGAATTATTTAAAACAATTTTATTCTGGATGTTTAGTCTTTAGACTGCCCTCTTTTTAGACTTTGGATTTAGAAAGAAGGAAACTTATTTTCTTTATTTCGTAAAGTGCTTAGAAATAAATATTTGATGGTGATGGCAATGAAGCGTCCATGGAATTTCTTCTCTGGTCCATTATTTAGATCTCAAGTAAGAGGAATGTTTGAAAAAAGATTTAAATAAACATGAGGACGAGTTAAACAGTTCCAACTAGTTTATAGCGCAGCACCTAAATCAACATTGCCATATGCCAACTCTCCTATTAAAGTGCTCTGCGGGGAGGAGAAGAAATTGGTAATTTGACAGAAGATTACTATTCAAAATAGTTATTTTAGAAAAACACTGTCTACAGAAATCTCCAGGAACCAACTATAATATTTAATTATTTGACCTGAAAAATATGAACCCAAATTATTCTGCTATCATAAAAAATTCATTGATATAACTATTAAAGGAGGAGAGAAGAAGCTAATGTGAATGAGGAAAAACTTTTTATGGCACAGTGCAGTGCTCTGAGTTTAGTTCTAAGCTCTGCCATTTAGCTGGGTCAACTTTAATTCTTATATTAGTTAATTGGCAGCAACATTACTTTCCTTGGAAGACTGATGCTAGCATTAGAGGCAAAGGAATATAGAGCACCTGTCTTAGTGACCAGGCGGTGTTTGTTGCGCAGTAAATGCTGATCACTCTCATTAGCTCTGCAAATCACTTTTTATTTGATGCTGGGCGAATTATTGACTTCCTTGAATCTCTTCCTCATCCCTCAAATTGGAATTATAATATCCGCCTATCTTACCAAGGAGTGTTTTTAATTTGAAATGAGATAATAAATGTGTAAGTGTGAAAACACTTTGCAAGTAATAAAGTGATATATAAATATTAGGAACTATAACTAATTGGAAATATATACAGAAATTAAACTGGCATAAGAAAACCTCCTTTGCATACAGAAATTGTTTAGAAAGATTATTTTGAATGAAAAGTTTGCGTTGGCTTGTAGAGAGCCGATCCCTATTTACAGCACCATTATAATTTCTGTTTTTTTTTGTGAAAAGCATGTTTACATGCTCAGAGTTTTGCCCTAATACTGATAGATTAATTTAGTGGGTCAGAACTAAGTATTATCTATGTGCTTAAAGTATCAGATTTCCAAGAAACATTTACGTTTACTCTTTTAAGATAAACATTATTTTCTAAGTAGGCGAGATTCATATTTTCACTCAAGGAAAATTTTGTAACTGCCATTTGACTGATAATAAAACCCTGGTCAATATAACAAGTAATTCTTCAGAGTTACTGCCTACATCTGCAACTCAGGCGTTCCTGAAGGAACAAAGGACATGAATGCCTTCAACCTATAGTCCCTGAGGAAAGCAATGAAAATAGCCCAATCTTAAGTCCTTCTGGAGCGTCATTACATGACAAGCATCATCAAGAGTTATTTCCTTCCTGAGGACCACTGCAGGAAAAGGGTGTGGAGGAGCCTCTGAGCGCCTCTCGCTACCCCTTCCTCCAGACACCCACGGCTGCGTCGTGTCTTCCAAATGCCCATTGAGGTCTGTCTCCCTCACAGGCTAGGAAAAGACTATTTTTCTCTTAAACAGACATTATTAATAGTTGTGAAGATATTGGCAATACCTAATTTAGCTGTCCATTGGTTTATTTATCTACATGTTTAATCTAGGATTCCCCGACTGCCTAGACACACACACACACACACACACACACACACACACTGATCACACTAACATTTAGAGAGAGATGATATAGATGATATAGATAGATAGATAGATAGATAGATAGATAGATAGATAGATAGATAGGCAAAGATAGATAGATAATAAATAAAAGAGTAGATGGATGGATAAATGAATAGATAGAAAAATTTGAAACTTGCACAACTACCGAGCCAAAGTCATTACCTTTATCTTACAAGTGGCAGTGACTTATCTATTCCTGTAATGGCTCCCATTCATAAGAGCAAATGGGATACAGGAGAGACGGATCGTCTACTCCAGTGATAAATGTCCTAGCCAATGGTAACTTGAGACCTGATGTTTGAATTTGTTCTCTCAATAGACACATGGGTGAACATAACATCCCACAGTAAGTCCAGCTGCCTAATTAATCACTCAGAGCATCATGATTTAGTATACACATATCTTTTAGTTTTCCCTCTTTCATACCTGCAATTTCTCTTTTGTCGGTTCCTAAAACACACCATGCTACTTCTTACCACAGGCCCTTTTCACGTCCAGCCTGCTCAATGTGAAATGAGACCCCCCTGCATTTAGTTCAGGCTCCTTTGAGATGGGCTATCATGAAACCGAGACTCTTCCCTTCGGAGTACCTATCTGTAAACATGTATCACATGACTGCTATGTGTATCAAAATGTCTTCCCTACCAGAATGGAAAAGACTAGGAATGTCCATTCCTACAAGAAAATCAGGGCTGGTGCCTCTTTTTTCATTACTGATCCTTGCACGGGGACACGGTCATAGTGGATGCCTGGTAAATATTCATGGATAAATGAAGTTAGGAGGTGTAAGCAATTTAAGCAGAGAAGCAGGCATTCAGTTTTTCAAGGCTTTGGATTATTGTGTCTCGTTTTAAAAGGCAGAAGATATTATGGGGCCGCTTTATGGTTAGCAAGTGGGGAAGAAGTAGATAGTTGAGAAGTAATGCGGTACTTCAAAGTCTCTAGTGGGTGCTGTCTGTAATGGCATCGAGGGCCACAGACGCAGAAGAGTATGACAACTAAGGGGGAGTAATGATGTAGCAAAAATAAAAATATGTTCTCTGGAAGATTTTAAAAGCAGTGTCAGGAACAGCAAGTCTATTTGAAAGTGAGAGGTGATTTGGGACGATCAATTGGTTCACACATAGTAGAGAAAGGGGTGGAAGAGGCTGATTATAAAGGAAAGATGATAAAATGCTTGCTTGAGGATTTTTGCTACCACAAAATCATGGACAGTTTCTCATACAGGTAATTCGGTGCTTGTTTAGAGAGTTCAATGTTTGTTAAATCAATTGAAAATATTATCAGGACAACACATGAATAAGATAGAACAAAAAATATAAAGAAAGAATGTAATCCCTGGAAAGTCAGCTAGTTCAACTCCTATTTGTCGAGATAAGGACACTCGGAGATGAAGAACTCAGTATTTTGTCCCATGTCATCAAGCACTACAAGAATAGGGTGGGGCTGGAATAAAGCTCAACTTATTTTCACCAAATTTTACACCAAACTTTACAAAGGCTTATTAGCATTTGTAATATATTTTTCCACATACTTTAAAGAAATGAGAAGTACAATGCCCTTGTTCTTCCAAAACTGCTTCTACTAATTAAATCTTAATTAGTTAAAACCATGTAATTCTATCGAATTTCAATGATATGCCTTTATTCTTCAGAAGCAGAAAGAGTGTTTCTATAGTCATGATTACATTTTTCATTTTGTAGATATCCAAGTACAGCTCTTTGCAAGTTATGTATCATATAAGCTAAAAATAATGTCTGGGTATTTGTTTCAGAATAGAAGGAATTCTAGACTAATGTAGTAAGTGGTGCCACCTCAGCTGCACCCATAACGATTCCATTTTGGTTATAAAGCTGGCTCCAAGACTAGACAGAGTCCAAAATGTCTATCTTGAAGTGCTTTGAATTTGCAACATTCAGAATTTCAAGGATGGGAATACATTTGCTTCTGTGTGCTTTAATCTGTAGGTATAATGGTGAATTCTCACTTATTACTTTCACTTTATTTATTTGAGCAGCAATTGAATGGCCAACATTCAGGAGCAAAGTATTAAAATAGGAACCATGGGATAAAGAAAAAGAATCCGTAAGGCACAGCTCCAATGTCAAGTTGCTTTATAGTACAGTAAGGGAGGATGCCACGGTATACATTTTTCCTATTTTTAAAATTTATTTATACTCCCTTGAAACCCACATAGATATTGTTGCTATGCTGAGTAGAAAATCGTTATTACTTTGAGAGCTAAAAATTCAATAACTTACGATTACATTGTTAATGGTCAGAATTACATTATTTCCCTCAATATGTTTTTTTTTTCTTCCCTAGTACGATGATGCCGTCTATTAGAACCACAGAAATAAATTTTAAATGGTAGGGTTTAGATTCTAAAAAATATCGAAAATAAAGATAAAAAATGTTCACAAATTCCATTCACTGATCCATCCCATTAAACACCTTTTTTCCAAACATGTATTTTCCACAATTTCAAATAAAACTTTTCAGCCAGCCCAGAACTATTTTGTTACCTACAAGAAAAATAAGCATCATGGCACCATGAAATATCCTGTCCTATGTGTCAAAGCTATAGCCAAGAAATGGTTACTTATTGTTCCCAATTCTATGGGATACTAGTGGGAAACAATGGAAAATGGTGTTGAGGAATCACCGGCAGTGATAAATAGCTTTACAATCATTTGCCGTGACAGAGGCTTTGTCCAAAAAGGAGAATGTTTTACTTTTGGTTAGAAATGGGTTGGCAAGAACTCAACTCTGATCCAGCAGCCCCGTGGATATTCATTAATTTTAATTGAATGGAATAAATGTCCAGTCTAGATACAAAATTTCAAACCCAATTAATAAGGTACTTAAGGTATTGGCAAAAGTCTCTGCAAGTCTTCTAGCTATAATTTTAAGTATTTGAAAGATGGATGAGGTACCTGGGAATTATAAAGGAATCATCGTAGTAATACTTGAAAGGGAGGGGGGGATGATGGTATATGC
>NW_011888875.1:3201997-3204595 GCF_000151845.1 Pteropus vampyrus
AGTAATGTATTAGATTCTGATCACTCTAAAATAAGCGCCTATGTTTCAAATGTGTGTGTCTGAGATTGAATCTAATTACAATCCGTTTGAGAATCAAAGCAAGGCAGTTTAAAATGAGGTCAGTCCTCTCACTGAGCTAAACACAGGGACACATTAAGGGGAGACCAGGAGTCTCCCGGACTGGCAGGGGGAGGCAAGCCTGTCTCTGGAAGGGGAGAAAACAGCTCTGGAATCCTTTCTGATTTCCCTCCTCTCCACTCAGCTCACCTCAGCTTCATTTATCTAATCTTCACCAGGGCTTGCTTCTTTTTCGCCCCCGCCATATGGAAGAGAGATACAAAGGTTCTCTTCCTTGCCCAACCCAGAGATGTAGACAAACTACACGCCTGAGAAAAATTCTGCTCTTCGCTCAGCTCAGCCCAGTCAGCTCTGCGCAGGGCTAAGTTCAGGACATAAAACGGCCACCCACACAGCCTCTGCTGTGTCAGAGGAGGAGAGAATTTAATAAAAACTGGCAGGGTCGAGTTTTTACAATGATGCTGTTTTTATATAGATCTCCCATGTGATACATTTTGCTCAGAATTCGGATATGTCTGGATTAGGAAGACATATATATGACGAAAGGGTCAAATGCTGCTCAGAAGCTTTTGGTGAGTGGGGGGTGGGGAGGAGGTTGTCAAATGCCACTCTAATAAGGACACAGTTGCAAAGCTGCAGGATCACTAAATCTATGGATGTCTCCGTTTCGAGGAATTACTTTTTCTTTTCAGTCTCCTGAGGGGAGGCACCTGCTCTCTGCTGTTTGTGAAGGATTGGGGCCGGACACTCTTTGGGTTAGACTTCTTTACCGCAATTTCTCCTCCAGGCATTTGTCACACCCCTGCCTCTTGTGTCCAGCCCTTGTCAGACCTGAGATTTTGGGGTCCCAGAGGGATTAGCACTGGGGTTAACTCCTGCCTGGCTCTACAGCCAGCTTTCTCCATTATGCTTTGTCAGTGACCACTCATCTGTACATGTTCCTCCTGCCCAAACAAGTGTCATATCACTCTTCTGAGAATGTCCTACTCCCTTCTATGTTTCTGTCATTGTGAGATGACATCTAGTTTACATCTTGACTGTCATTTTAACAGCATTTTCGGGGGTGCTCGAGGGTTCCAGAGATTCACTAGAACTCACAGGACTGTGGTCCTTTGTACTCATGGCTGTAGTTAGTTTATTACCATGAAAATAATACACGATGGCAACAGCAAAGGAAATAGAAACTGTTGGAGGGCATCATTGAGAAGACATGATCACTAGTGGACCCACGAGCTAAACCCAGGAAATCAGAGACTCCTCACCCCCCCACCACCACCCTCACCATGAGTGCTCTGCCCACCGCTCCCACAGTGGAATGTTTTCGAGGATGCAGCCTTGACAGAGCAGTGTGTTGTTAAGACCGTCTTGATGGTATACATGACTGAACCCAGTTAAGGCCTCTATATAAATGTTTCAGATTCGGGTGGTTGGATGCAGAGATCATCTTGTTTTGTAGATACCCAAGGCGAACCTTGTACATAAGTTTACTTCCTTATTATACCTGCCTGCTGCCAGTCTGGAGTGGTCTGCCTCTTTCTTCAGTCTCTCTTTGCCCTCCACATATGAAAGCAGTTTCAGATGTCACTTAGGAAGTTCTCAAGGTTTGTAAACCACCAGAAACATCAGATGGAGGCTGGAGAAATGCACACACAGAACCGCATGCTCTCTCCCCTCCAGCCTGAAATGGGTCTGGGTCTCACCAAGTGTGTTTGCTCCAGCAGTGAAAATGCAACAGCATGTGGGCATTGTTTCTGCCCAGGAAGCCAGTTCAAGAATCAGAGTACAGGTATTTTTTATCAGGAGCTGGTCATATAGGTACCCTCTGCCCACCTGTGCACCATAAATCACATTGTTTGTAAAATAAACCGGGCACGGAACAACAAACTTATTAGTTGAGAACAGAGAGACGGTTCTCAGAACCAAGTTCCCAGAGGCCAACCAAAGGCCAGCTTTTGAATTTCAATCCTGCTATGTTAACTCTTTCCTGCACAGATAATAGAGGGAGATAAATACATGAATGAAACAATATTAGGAACAAAACTAAAAAATGCTTCGATCAAGGCAGCCTCTCACAAGGGAGGTTTGTACTACAATGAATGCATACTAACACCCCTGGTTCAGTTAATAAATAGTTTTGGATGTCAGAGAAGTCAGTAATTATTTTTCGTCAGCCAGCTGAGTTAAATCTTGAGTTTTTATTTGGATTTTGAAGCCTAGGTGGAGGATCGATGAATTTAGGGGAGCATAGAACAAACATGAACTAGCATGTGGTTTACTGCATAAATGTACAGTATAAGGCAACAAATAAAATAATCCACTTCTCTAGAAATAGAACCATATTAGGAAGCTTATGGAGGTAAGAAATGACAGGTACAATTTGGGGCAATGTTGAACAATAAATTTTGGCATCTGCTGTAAGCAAAGAGAGGTATTGAAGACTCTTCTTGAGGAAGGACATAAAGGAATTGATATTGTAGAGTTATATGTTTGGCTTAGACCCTATGATGTTTGGTGACTCTG
>NW_011888875.1:3204645-3216648 GCF_000151845.1 Pteropus vampyrus
AGTGTCATATCACTCTTCTGAGAATGTCCTACTCCCTTCTATGTTTCTGTCATTGTGAGATGACATCTAGTTTACATCTTGACTGTCATTTTAACAGCATTTTTGGGGGTGCTCGAGGGTTCCAGAGATTCACTAGAACTCACAGGACTGTGGTCCTTTGTACTCATGGCTGTAGTTAGTTTATTACCATGAAAATAATACACGATGGCAACAGCAAAGGAAATAGAAACTGTTGGAGGGCATCATTGAGAAGACATGATCACTAGTGGACCCACGAGCTAAACCCAGGAAATCAGAGACTCCTCACCCCCCCACCACCACCCTCACCATGAGTGCTCTGCCCACCGCTCCCACAGTGGAATGTTTTCGAGGATGCAGCCTTGACAGAGCAGTGTGTTGTTAAGACCGTCTTGATGGTATACATGACTGAACCCAGTTAAGGCCTCTATATAAATGTTTCAGATTCGGGTGGTTGGATGCAGAGATCATCTTGTTTTGTAGATACCCAAGGCGAACCTTGTACATAAGTTTACTTCCTTATTATACCTGCCTGCTGCCAGTCTGGAGTGGTCTGCCTCTTTCTTCAGTCTCTCTTTGCCCTCCACATATGAAAGCAGTTTCAGATGTCACTTAGGAAGTTCTCAAGGTTTGTAAACCACCAGAAACATCAGATGGAGGCTGGAGAAATGCACACACAGAACCGCATGCTCTCTCCCCTCCAGCCTGAAATGGGTCTGGGTCTCACCAAGTGTGTTTGCTCCAGCAGTGAAAATGCAACAGCATGTGGGCATTGTTTCTGCCCAGGAAGCCAGTTCAAGAATCAGAGTACAGGTATTTTTTATCAGGAGCTGGTCATATAGGTACCCTCTGCCCACCTGTGCACCATAAATCACATTGTTTGTAAAATAAACCGGGCACGGAACAACAAACTTATTAGTTGAGAACAGAGAGACGGTTCTCAGAACCAAGTTCCCAGAGGCCAACCAAAGGCCAGCTTTTGAATTTCAATCCTGCTATGTTAACTCTTTCCTGCACAGATAATAGAGGGAGATAAATACATGAATGAAACAATATTAGGAACAAAACTAAAAAATGCTTCGATCAAGGCAGCCTCTCACAAGGGAGGTTTGTACTACAATGAATGCATACTAACACCCATGGTTCAGTTAATAAATAGTTTTGGATGTCAGAGAAGTCAGTAATTATTTTTCGTCAGCCAGCTGAGTTAAATCTTGAGTTTTTATTTGGATTTTGAAGCCTAGGTGGAGGATCGATGAATTTAGGGAAGCATAGAACAAACATGAACTAGCATGTGGTTTACTGCATAAATGTACAGTATAAGGCAACAAATAAAATAATCCACTTCTCTAGAAATAGAACCATATTAGGAAGCTTATGGAGGTAAGAAATGACAGGTACAATTTGGGGCAATGTTGAACAATAAATTTTGGCATCTGCTGTAAGCAAACAGAGGTATTGAAGACTCTTCTTGAGGAAGGACATAAAGGAATTGATATTGTAGAGTTATATGTTTGGCTTAGACCCTATGATGTTTGGTGACTCTGGAGCCTTACATTATGAATGTGTGCCGCCAGCTGAGCTAAGGCTGTTAAGAATGAAAAGGTGAAGTAGTATTCTAACTTCAACACTGGAATGAAAGTATGCATTAAGGTAACTGGCTATCACTATGATGTTGGGGGAAGGGAAGGAAGAGGTGACAGGTTAATAAGGGAGGTTGAAGGGATGAAAGTCAGAGCAAAGTCCAGATTTTGGCTCTGAGCTTCCTGAGGGCACAATGAAAGGGAGCTGCGGATGGTTACGTGTTTAATTCTCATTGTCATTGAAGAGAAAACATCCTTGAGCAGCAAGACTTGCCCTGGAGATTAGCTGTGATATAATACAGGAGATGTATGGAGGGGAACGATGTGCCTTTCTGCAGTTCACTCAGTAAGTTCTTACATAGTGCCGCTTCCTGCCACCGCCCTTCAGGAGAGCTCATGGAAACTGCCCCAATGCAGCTGCGGTTCTACCAGTGTTCAGGACCAAATGGTCCCTGGATGTAATGCACAGGTGGTCTGACTTAATTAATGATGAAATCTTGAGGGAGAGGGTCATTGTGGTCCTCGACGGTCATCCATAATTATAACTTCTCCCGAATCATTCTATGATAAAGGACAGAGACAGTCCAGGGCTGGGTTCTTTGGTGAAGAATTGGACTAATCTGCCCACTGATAGTTAACTTTATTTTATTTTATGTAATTGTAAATGGTTTTATGTTATCGTATTTTAAAAAGTTACTTCTCTTGAAAGTGGGATCTTATACTTTTTTGATTCCTTAGCCTTCTCATGTCCTCTTCTGGGTGTACTCCTATGCTAGCTATGGGGGGTACACCCACAGAGTGGTCTCTCTGGTCAAGTATCTAGACCTCACTACTGATTTGGGGACAGAAAATTCAGGGTCCAGAAGAACAAGCTATGGAAAATCACAGGCAAACCCAGATTGTGGTAAAGTTTATAGCCAAGCAATCTGATTTCTTCCAACCAATAAACTGCAGAAAAAAATAAAAATAAAAATGCAAAGATTGGAAAAGGAAAAACAAAGTCCTTATTTACAGATAAAATGACTCTCTACATAGAAAGTGAAAGAGAATCTATCAAGTATTATAGATGATGGTGGATGGATAAAATATCAATAGAAAAACGACATCTCTCTATAAAGTAATATAATAAACAGAGAATCTAAGAATAACCTTTTTGCATAGCAACAAAAATTTCATGTTCATAGGAAGAAATCAAATGGAAATATATATATATTCTATATAATAACTTTTAAAAGACCAAAAAAGAGAAGTTCTTTATGATCAGAGGTTAGACTCATATTTTTTTAAAAAATCTCAAAATGTGTTAACCATTATTCTGACCTGCGGATTAAAAACAATTTCAACTCAAGTCTGATCTAAAATTCAAAGATAGTTATAAAATAATTATGAATGTGCAAAAGCTCACAGATGATCTAGATACTCTTAAGGAAAAGGAGACAGGTGGATTTACCTGTCAGGTGCTAAAATATACTATAAATTTGTGGTTCACAGATAAACAAATAACATAGAGCACAGAAAGAAAACATGAAATACAGAAACTATGGGACCCAGCATAACAAATACATGAGGGCATGAAAGGCTATGCAAGAAACAGGGCTAGTATAATTTGTCTCCATATAGAACGAAAATCAACATGGAAACCTTTCTCATTCTACTCATAAAAATTAAGAACAGTTGAATTACACTTAAATATTAGAAGCCAAAATGTAGATTTGATAGGAGATAATGTAAGAAAGTGTTCATAGGTTAGGTTAAAAATGTTTTAATAATATTGAAAAGCATTAGCCATGAAGTAAAATAATATTGTATTTTGACTACATTAATCTTTAAAAAAAAATTTCCAGCCTGGAACACTGTAAAAAATGTAAGAAGATGATATTTTTAACACAGATAACTGATAAAGATTAGTATCCAGAATATATAAAATCTTGCAAATCATTAAGAAAAACACAAACAAATAATAGGAAAAAGTGGTAAAAGGGATAGTAAAAGGGATAAACACTCTCCTCCCAAAAGCAAAAAAAAAAAAAGCTGTTTGTTTATTTCCATTAAACATGCAAAAAAGATGGCAATACTTCCTAAACTGATCTACAGGTTCAAATTAATCTTTATCAAAACCTGAGTTGGCTTTTCTACATGAATTTGACCAGCTAATCATAAAATTCATTTGTAAATGCAAGGAACCCAGAAGAGCCAACACAATCTTTAGAAATAAGAATAAAATTGAAGAACTCACTCCCAATTTGAAAACTTACTACAAAGTTACATTAAATCAAGAACGTATAATAACAGCAAAAGTGTAAATATACAAATAAGCAGAAGAGAATTGAAACTCCAGAAATAAATCCTTATGTATTTGGTCAATGGATTTTTGACAGAGATGTCAATGCATCTCAGTGGAGAAAGAATAGTTTTTTCAACAAATGGTATTGGGGCAACGTGGTATTCACGTTCATATGAAAAAGAATGAAGCTGGTCCCCTTTCTCACACTATGTATAAATTAACACAAAATGGAACATCAGTCTATATATAAGAGCTAAAATGATAAAACTATTAAAAGAAATAATAACAATCAACCTTTGTCATTTCGGCTTACACAAGGATTCTTAGATATGCCACCAAAATGTACATTAGACTTTATCAAAATTAAAAACGTTTTCTGTGCCAAGGCGTATCAAGAAAGTGAAAAGACGATCACATAATGGTAGGGTATGTATGGAGATGCTCCAATGACAATGGAGTTACAGACCAATAAACTCATTATAAGATGCTTTAATACATCTCACCTACCAAACTTCCTGGCTTAGCCTACTCTGCCTTAAACATGCTCAGAACACTTGCATTAGCCTACAACTGAGCAAAAACATTTCACTTCCACTGCCCAGCATCACGAGAGTCACTAGCCCTGGAAAAGATCAAAACTGGAATAAAATAAAAATAAAAAGACAGACAATTATAAGTATTGACAGGATGAGTAGAAATTAGAATGCTTATATATTGCTAATAGGAATGTAAAATCATATAGTTCCTTTGAGAAACAGTATGGCAGTTTCTCAAAATGTTAAACATAGAGTTATGACCCAGTAATCCCATCCCCAGGTTTATATCCCAGAGAATTTAAGACACATGCCCATGCAAAAACATGAATACAATTGTTCATAGCAGCATTGTGTATAACAAAAAAAAAAAATGGAAAAATCCAAATTCCATCAATTGGTAAATGGATAATCAAAAATGTGGTATATCTACACATTAGAATATTATTTGGCAATACAAAGAATAAAGTGCTGATACATGCTATGACATGGATGAATTTTAAAAACATTGTGTTATGGGAAAGAAGCCAGTCACAAAAGACCACTTTATTGTATGATTCCTTTTATAGGACGTGCCTAGAGGTGGCAAATCTTTAGAGACAGAATATAGATTAGTAGCTCTGAGGGACTGGGGATGGGGGGGATGGAGAGTGACTACAAGTGAGTATTACATTTCTTTTGGGGTGTTGAGAATGTTCTGAATTAGGAGAGTAGTGACAATTGCACAAGTCTTTGCATATGCAAAAAATTACCAAATTATATATTTTTTAAAAGCTGAATTTATGAAATGTGTCATAAAAAAGCTATCATTAAAAAAAAAACCATAAAACCTACATGTAACATCAGGGTTACTTTCAATTCGAAACCTTTTCTAAGGGTAAATAAAAATGCTTAATGCTGTATAAAATTTTCAAAAGTAATTTGAAGATATGCTAATTTCTTAAATCTAAAATAAAAAAGCATATTATTGCTGTTAAATTTGTAGAAACAGAGTGGGGCTTCCTTATCTTGTCATTTATTGAATTGTCCATTTTAGAATTAGCACTCTTTGAAATGAGATAAATTATCTATTTTTAAGATGAATGAATCAAAGTCAAGTGAAAGAAATTGGAACTTTTAAATGATGTCCAAACTTTAAATTATAAAATGATGATATTACCCATTTTAAAGAAATATCATTTCATTTTTCTCTCATGTTATTCCACTTTCAGATTACTGATAAGGCTAACGAGTCAAGGAAAAATACTAACAGTACATATTTCAACAAAAAGGAAAAGGAGAGAATATTCTGTGCTGATTATACAATGCTAATCATCATGCAGTGATCCTTTATGATCATGCAAATTACAGTTTTTGTTTATTAAAGTTGAACAGAGTCTGCTTGCTTTGATTTATTAGAATGTTTTATACATGGATGATTTACTCACTGCATTCTTTTTAGCTAGCATAAGGTAAAGTTCAAAATAGATTTCTACTTCATCTTTTTAATTTGTAAATAAAATTCAACACAGGATGACTGTATCGTTGCAACTGAACAAATAAAAGACTAAATAGATCCGGATGGTCTTGGGATGATTTATCAATATGCATAGAGACAAATGGGCACTTTTAAATATGAGTGCATTGGGGGCTCAAGCAAGATGGTAGAAGGTAGACACTGTGCTTGCCTGCTATCACGACCACGTCAAAATTACAACGAAGCTACAGAACAACCTACACTGAGAGTCACCTGAGGTCTGGCTGAACAGAAGTCTTATATCTGGGGACATACATAAGAGGCCAACTCAAGACTGGTAGGAGGGGCAGTGATGTGGAATGGGCTGGTCCCACACCCGCATATGGTGGTTGAGAATCGGGAGGGGTGTCTCAGCTGCGGAGGTCCCCCTAAAGAGTGAGGGGTCCCAGTCTCACACCAGACCCTCCAGCCCAGGGTTCCAGTGCCAGAAATAGAAGTCCCCACAACCCCTGGCTGTGAAAACCAGCAGGGATTATTGCTGAGTGAGACAGCGGGCCGAGGGAGTCGCAGACTTTCCTCTTTAGGGGCCTGCGCACAGACTTACCGCTGACAGACTCGCTCGCTCTGGGCTCCAGCACTGAGGCAGCTGCTTGAAAGTGCCAGGGACACACCAGGAGGATCTCCATTATCTGGCTGCATGGCGAGGGCTGGAGGGGCAGCTTTCTCCCGGACAGAAGTACTGGGAGAGGTCATTGTTCCTTTGTTGAGCCTTCCCCACTCCCCGTGTGCAGACGCAGGCGGCCGCCATATCTGAGTCTCCAGCAACCAGGCTGACACTGCTCGTCCCGCCCACATGATTCCCTGAGACCCCGCCCCTCCCAATGAGCAAGCCCACCCAAGCCACTTCCAATGGTTTTTTCAATATAAATGGCCTTTCTTGGCTTATGCTGTGGACTTTCCTACAATCTCTCAGAAGCTCACAAAACCCAGATGAGTAGCATCTGGCCTTGCCGTGCCCTGTACCTGTTATGGAACAGTCTCAAACCCCGCACTAGCAACAGCCAGCCTCAGTTCCTGGCTTGGCCTCCCAAGACACCTATAAGTCCAGTATGAGTGGCAGCCATTTGTGGATTGCTTGGTGATTCTTACCAGGTGGGCCCCAGAAGTGCACAGGCTGCAGCTGAGCTTGGCCTGCAGCCAAGGAGGGCCTTAGGCCGGCACACCCAGTGGCTGCTTTGACTAATGCCAGAGCCAGAGAGCAACACCCAGGGCAGCATCTGGGCAACACCTGAAGGGCAGATTGGGCAGGCACCAGAGCCATGCTAAAATGAATCCTGCTTCACAGGGTCAGCCCCTCACTGGCCAATCCTCACAACCAATCAGCCCAAGAGTCAATCTCTCCCACTGACATGCAAACAGGCTCAACTAAAGCAGGAGGTCACACACAACCCATACAAGGGACAGACCTGGACCACCCAGCTCAGGTGACCAGGGAAAATTGTGCCCGTAGGCCCCACAGGACACCTACCACATAAGGCCACTCTACTCAGACGGATAGACTTAGGATCCCCACCTAATATACATAGAAATAAACACAGGGAGGCGGCCAAAATGGGGAGACAAAGAAACATGTCCCACATGAAGAAACAGAACAAATCTCCAGAAAAAGAACAAAATGGAGACAAGCAATCTACCAGATGCAGAGTTCAAAACACCAGTTACAAGGATGCTCAATGAGCTGAGAGAAAGAGTAGAAGAACTCAGTGAGAACATTAATGAAGGGATAGAAAACATAAAAAAGGAAAGGAAAACATTAAAAAGAACTAGTCAGAAATGAAGAATACAGTATCTGAGATGATCTTCATTAGAGAGAATCAACAGATTGGATGAATGGAGGATCGATTTTGAGGATGAGATAGCGAAGGACACCCAAACAGAACAACAACAAGAAAGAATTATCCAAAAAAATGAAGATAGTTTAAGGGCCTCTGGGACAATGTCAAGTGTAACAACATTCACATCATAGAGGTACCAGAAGGAGAAGAGAGAAAGCAAGAAATTGAAAACCTTTTTGAAAAAAATAATGACAGAAGACTTCCCCAATCTGGTGAATGCAATAGACATGCAAAAGCATAAAGAGTCTGAAGCAGGAGGAATCCAAACAGGCCCACACCAAGACACACGATAATTAAAATGCCAAAGGTTAAAGAAAAAGAGAGACTCTTAAAAGCAGCAAGACCATGCAATTAGTTACCTAGAAAGGAGCTCCCGTAAGACTATCGGCTGATTTCTCAAAAAACACTTTGCAGGCCAGAAGGGATTGGCACAAAATATTCAAAGTGATGAAAAGCAAGTCCCTATATCCAAAATGACTCTACCCAACTCTATCATTTAGGATTGAAGGGAGATAAAGAGCTTCCCAGAAAAGTAAAAGCTAAAGGAGTTCATTACCACCAACTCAATATTATGGGAAATGTTGAAGGGATTTCTTTAAGAGAAGAAAAATATGTATTAAAAATACAAATAATAAAATGGCAGTAACTACATATCTATCAACAAGTACTTCGAATAAAAATAATTAAATGCTCCAATCAAAAGAAAAGGTGGCCGAATGGATAAGAAAACAAGACCCTTACATAAGCCGCCTACAAGAGAGTCATTTCAAATCTAAAGACAAACTGAAAGTAAAGGGTTAAAAAAAGGTATTTTATGGAAATGGAAATGAAAACAAAAATCTGGAGTAGCAATACTTATACCAGACAAAATAGACTTTAAAACAAAGGCTATAACAAGAGACAAAGAAGAATCCAGTAATCCCACTTCTAGGTATTTATCCCCAAACCCCAAAATACTACTTTGAAGGGACATGTGCATCCATATGTTCATTGCAGCTTTATTTACAATAGCCAAGATATGGAAGCAACCTGGGTGTCCATCAATGGATGCACGGATAAAGAAGAGGTGGTACATATATACAGTGACATATCACTCAGCTCTAAAAATAAACAAATTAATTAATTAATTAATTAATTAATTAAATCTTTACATCTGCAGCAACATGGACCTGGAGGGCATCGTATTGAGTGGTGTAAGCCAGACAGAGAAAAATAAATGCCATACGATTCCACTTAGATGTGGGATCTAAGGAACAAAATCAGCAAATAAAATAGAAATAAATTCATAGATACGGAGAACATTTTGAGGGTCACCAAATGGGAGAGGGTTTGAGAGAGGTGGATAAAAAAGGGAGAAGGGATTAAGAAGTACAAATTGGTAGTTATGCAATAGTCATGGAGATGTAAAATGTAGCATAAGGAATATGTCAATAATATAGTAATAACTATGTACAGTATTGAATGGGTGCTAGATTTATTGGAGTGATCACTTCATAAGTCACTTCATAAACGTCTAATCACTATGTCATACACCTGAAACTAATATGTTGTATGCCAACTATAACTAAAAAGTAAAAAAAAAATTTTAAATGATCATTGGATAAAAACATAAGTACATAATATAAAAATCATGGAATATATAACTATAGAATATGTAATTACTGTCAAAGTTTACTATACTTAAATTCTCCTCTGAGGCCAAAATTTTCATAGTTGTTAGATTTTTGTATATAGCTAAATAAACTTAGTGATACTCTCACCACATTTTACTGACTCTGGATTTTTTAAAATAACTTTTAATTGGTGGATGTTACAATAAACAGAATTTTTTATTGTGTTTAATATTGCTTTCTATTTTTCTTATTTGTTCCTGTTTGTTTGTTGTGTCACAAAGGTTGCATTGATGGTCTGAGTTTTGTTACATTTCAGAGCACCTTCTTAGTGCATACATTATATTTGACTAATCACTTGGCTCAAATAAAACAAAAATTTCATTTTTATTTCGTCTTAACGGGACAAAATATTTTGGGGTCATACTTTCTTCCCTTCAGAATTTTAAACATTACTCCATTATTTTTTCACACCAGAAATTGCTGAGTGGAAATTCTTTTATGATGAAAAACAAAACACCCAAACCAAAAATATTGTGTAGAAACAAAGAAACCTTCTTACTGATTAAAAAGAAATACAGCATATATTGTACTTAATATAACAAATAATGGCAAATATGAAGAATAAATGTAATAAAAGTTTCGGGAACTCTATGGAGACTATAAAACTTTATCAAATGACATTAAAGAAAGCCTAAACAAACAGAAAGCTAATTTCTTGAAATCGTTCTATTCCTTGCATCAAACAAAGAGTGATTTGGAATTCCGAATATTCATGCTGATTTTTATTGTAGGACGTTCTGTTCAGCTGATGCTGAAGAGTTGTTTACTGCAGGATGAAAGAGATGAACACAAGAAAATGATTTTTAAAAATTAACTATAAAGTGAGCTCTCAACACACAAGCCCTATTCCATTCCAGATGATTTTAAAGATCTTTTTCATCAGCTACCTCCACCTTCTCCAGCAGACCAGATGAGGGCTCAGGTACCTTATAAACATACCAATATGTGCAACAGTGGTCAGACTTTCTTCTGTTCCATCAGGTCAGGGTCCACTGAGGGCAAAAAGCCTTTTCTGTTTGCCTTTTATTACTGTGACTAGCAAAGAATAGGTGCTAAATAATTAGATGTACAAAAATGTCTTAGATTTTGGACTTGACCTCACAATTACACATGTGAGTTAATTACCAAATACACAAATTTGAATTTTCTCATTCATTAGGTGGCATCACTGAACCTGCTGTCCCCATGCTCAGCGTGGGTTAAAGAATCAAAAGAGATCTCAGGTGAAGTCAAGCTATAGAGACTGCAGGTCACTCCCCACAGGCAGAAGCAGGGTGTTGTCAATGGTAATCTTTGTACTTTATTTATCTTATTTTGTAATTTTATTAGCATTGATTTTGTTATTAATAACATGCACTACAGCAAATAAAACATGTAAATATGTCACTAGGGGTTTTTTTTAATAAAGAATTCTTTTCATGTGAATTACCCCTAAATGTTTTAAAATGTCATGTATGGTCTGATTCTTTCATATTGCGATTTCCCAAATGTGACATACTTAAAAAGTTATAGTCATACATTCAATAAAAATTTACTAAAATAAGTTATGAAAAGACAGAGCAGCAGGGGTGAAGGGCCATTGATGAGATGGTACAAATAAGCTGAGCTTTGCTTTCTGTGTTTAGTCATTCATAAGGTATTATATAAAGAGAATCAGATGTTTCTGTTGAGGCCAAGTCCTGATATCCCACTACTATAAAGAAACTTGGAGCACGTTCTTAGAAGAAATGAACATTTTTATTTTCATTAACCACAAACTGAAATGTGCCATTTCCCTCATGGGCAACAAACCACAGTGGTATCAGCAATACTTGAACTGTCACAAATAGAAATCACAGATATCATCATATCCTACTGTGGACTTCAGACATCACAAAATATCATGACTTAGAAATTATCCAGGTTATTAGACCCAATGGTGGACCTTGGTATTTAATGTGTTAATAGCAAAGCACATATATTACTACATAGCAAACTGTTTTATAACAGTTTGATACTGGTATGTATAAATAAATGCTCTTTTTGTAATCTTATTTACTATGTGAATTCTATTATGTTATTTTGAGAAAAGTCCATAGGCTTCATAAACTTGTCAAAGAAGCCTATCACATATTTTTAATGATTAAGAACCCCTGCTTTAGAGGGTGTCTAATTCTATACCCCATCCTCCATGGCCTTCCTTCTCAAGGATGACCAGCAGCATCCACATCATCTGGAGCATAGAAATGCAGAACCTCCAGGCCCACTCCAAAACCACTGAATCAGAATCTGCATTTCAACAATATCCTTTGGTGATGTGGACATTTTTACTGTATTATTCTGTAATATTATCATATTTCTTAGAGTAGGACCTCCTTAGTAGCTGTACATTTTCTGTGACATTACCTAAACAGTCAATTTACCAGGATTAAAACAAAACAAGACAAAATAAGAAATGAAGGAAAGAAGGAAGGGAGGAAAGAAGAGAGGGAGGGAGGGAGGGAGGGAGGGAGGGAAAGAGAAAGAGAGAAAGAAAGAAAAGAAAGAAAGGAAGGAAGGAAGGAAGAGAGAGAGAGAGAGAG
>NW_011888875.1:3216709-3220829 GCF_000151845.1 Pteropus vampyrus
AGAAAGGAAGAAAGAGAGAAAGGAAGAAAGAGAGAAAGAAAGAGAAAAGAAAGAGGAAAAACAAACACAGTGATACCCATTTCATTGCCAATAAATAATGCATTTTCTAGGTTTAATAAGACACAGATGCTACTTATCTGAAGTAATTATTTTTATTGCATTAAATCCATGGAGGAAATAAACTTTCTAGGTTCCAAAAGATATGACTCTGGAATTGACAAAAAACTTTAACACATCTTGCTTCTTTGTAGTCCCATTTCTTAATTTAAAAATCCATGAAAACATGTGTTTATCTTGGAGGCAGGGAAGAAGGAAGAAGAGACGAGTCGCTAGGGAACATTGAGTGCATTTGATTAGCAATAGCATCTATGTTTAAGGCTTGTGAAATGAGAAACGAGAGGAAGGACACAACTAAAGGAAAACTGACATTGGCAAATCCCCGCGCTTTATTTATCATTCGGTTTGAAGTAACAGATATTTTAACATATCCATTAACTTAAAGGTTCCTTAGAAATAGTAGTTCTTACATTGATTTTCAAAGAAATCCAAAATAATGCTGAATTTTCAGAATTCAACGTTCTTAAAGTAAATGATACAATAACTTTCTTTGAAAATTTTGACCCAGTAATTTCCTGCCGAAAACCTTTTTAGCAGGAATGCCTTCAAGAATATAAATAAAATGATTAAGCACAGAATACCCTCAAAATATGAGATAAGGCAACATGCTTATGTAATGACACTTTCTGAAATAAAATTAAAGTGAATTTTTATGATTCCTTTGCTGCAATATTTACTGACTACAAGTCTAAATTCTGAGTAGCTCATGAAGAAATGAGTGGATAAGCAAACTAATGCAGGAAATTTCACTTTTTTTAATTCCATTGATTAAAGTTTAAAAAGCTATATTCAACCAGTTATTTATTTTTTAAAATAAGGCGCACACACACACACACACACACACACACTATTTAACCAGTAGACCTAAGGACTTTTTTTTTTTAACAGCAAATGTAGCATAAGAAAGAGTATACTTTAAAAAGAACATTTTTTCTGAGATAGCCATAGCTTATAGCGGAAACTAAGACTTTTTCTTCGTAAGAAAAAAACTGAAAAATATAAATAAAAGTGATGAAAGATACTCATTTGAAATAGAATTAATTATATATTGCCAACTTTAATTACTATCTGAAGAACAGCTGCATAAATAAATATAAACGATGAGTGAATTTAATGACAATTCTTTTCAGGGGACAGAATTCAAGATTCAGAGTCATAGGAAATGGGTTGTATTGAACACAAGCCACTTGGAAACTGGACATTGAAACAAAAACCACTAATCTTTGAGAAGCAAAAGTGTGTCTTCTTGTAGAATGTCTACAGTAGCAGCCTCCTTCTTGTCTCACAGTGTGATCATGTGATTCGGAAATTTCCCAAGGTCGCCTGCCGTCTGCCACCTTGAACTTCTCTCTTGATCCCTGCTGCTAGCATCTAGGTACATATTTAATATCTATTTCCTTTCATAATCCATCATTTTGCAATGATTTGCTGAATGTTTACTATATTCAAGATCTTGAAACATATGGGGACACAAGACCTGTAACGTTTGTGCTTGCAGTGAGACATACAGATTCCGCTTAGACCTCCCATCAAGGAAGGACTTTTTTCCGCAGATGGCGTTCGTCAAAGACACTTCTGCTGAGAGCCATCTCCAGGATTGCCTCAGCTGCAGAGTCGCCTGTCCTGAGATTTAGGCTTTTTTGGGCCAGTCCACAACCAAAGACTTAGGATGCCAGTTTGGAAATGCTCAACCATGTTATCTAACGCAGAGCAAATCCTTAGCTCATTTGCAGCCCAGAGCACCTGTGAGATTGGCCAAAACTTGATCAGTCTCCATTGCACCTTTACATCTCCCTCTGCCCAGACCTACTGCCCTCCCCTGCCACAGTTGACTCAGAACATAAGGGCACTCCTTAATAACCACCTTGTGGTTTTGCCAACTAATTTGTCTCTGAACCTGCTTTCTGGGGAACTCCACCTGAGACACTGCTTATTTAGGAAGGCTAAATAGGAAAAATTATATCTGTTCTTTTATTTTTTTCATTTTTTTCCTTTCTCCTCATATATTCCCTCTGTCTAGCAGTCCATGTCAGAAATATTCCAGTTAGCTGCAATTTGGTTGATGGTTAAGCCCCTCCCAAAAGTGTATTTTAATAAGGAGCTTTTTGAAAATGATATTGCCTTGACATACCAAAGGAATGAAGGAAAGAGAGAAAGAGAGAGAGAGAGAGAGAGTTAGAAAGAGAGAGACAGACAGAGAGAAGTTAATATTTTAATCCAGGCAACTTCTTAGCATCTACTCAATTATGTCATTAAGGAACAACTGGTATAAATTATAAATGCCAGGGAAAACATTATTCCTGAGGTCTTTAAACTCAAAATTAACTCATAGGGAACCACCCTGAGCACCTTATTGGAGCACAAAGCAATGCACCAAATGAAGCTCTACATCTGAGGATCCACTTGTCCTATTCCTTACATTTGGGGGACTCACACCAGAAACCAGTTGTACTCTGAACGTTTTATCACCCTAATCTCTTCCTAAAACACGCTTATGAAGATGTTCTATTGTCCGCCTGGAAATTTTAATGGCTCACAGATGCTAGAATGCTTACTGATTTCCCAGAATTCTCATCGGAAATGAGCAGAAATCCAGGCCTAGGGAACAAATTACATGGTACCATAATCTGGCCTGTACCAAATACCATTTATATACCTTACATAAATCTCATGAAAATTATTTACAGAAATGATTTTGGATTTGTTCAACGGTTTTTAAATATTTCTAATATGTCTAAATTCTCTTTAAATTCATGTACATACTAACTGATCTGTTTAAAATCCAATCCTGCGTAACCATGAATCAACTGTAAAAAGCAAACTAATCTGAAACCACTGCTTTGTTTTGCTTTCAAATTTTCCACTTCAAGGCAGTCGGCATGGAGGACAATATGGAGGGAAATCTACTTTACTTCTGGCATACTCTGTTTCCTCTTCTGAAGAAGAACACGCTTCTCTTGAACGTGTCCCGTTTCCTTTATCTTTTTGCTTTTTCTTCTGGGTTTCCCCGCGCCCCCTGCCCTTTATCCTTCCACTTCCTTCTTACTAGGCAGAGATGCTGGGGAGTTTGCAGCGGTAAGGAGCAGTTCAAGACTTTTTTCATAGTCCAAAATGTAGCCGCCCAGGTTGTAGGCAAAAAGAGATGACTGTCTTTCTTTCCATGCCCCAATTAACTACACATATTGTAAGTTCGAATTCAATTAAGCAGTGCCCAGGTGGGTCCTTAGTACAACAAGAATTCTCCAAGATTTGCTTCTCTGAAACTGATCCCAAACAGGATCTACTGTACATTGCTTTAAAAAGACTACTAAAAAATATAAAGAACTATAACTGGTAAATATGTTTGAAGTTATTTGTAAGCAATGGTGTCATAACAGTGGAAAAGAAAAACAACCACTCATTACTGAGGTGAACTTACAGTACACTGAGCTGTGTTAGCAGCCTCTCTATCACCTATTAGAAAATTTAAATATAGCAAATTCAGAGAAACTCTTTTTGACACCATCTGACACCAGAATTATGCATATTGTTTTTCAGGAATATAGTTTTATTTTTTACCTATATAAAGAGAAAACAACCAAACTGCATTTTTTTTTTAATTTCTTGAGAATTCACAGATAATACTTAGTAATGAATTTAAATAATTCAAAGGATTTTAGTATTGCATACAAAAGCAACAGCGGAATATTATATTGTACATTTATGTGAGTACATACGCACGCTTTATGTATAGATCTTTAAGTAATAAAGCTTAAACATGATAGATGTTTAAAATTTGGTCTGTTATTTCAAAATGATATCTACCCAATTCTTTTTGTTAATAGCAAATCATTTACTTCGGTGTAGAATCATCCCCAGTATGTTATAAATTGTCATTGAAATATTCATTCTTTTTTTAAAAATAACTTTTCAAAATAATTAATGTTAGATACTATTGAATAGTAAAATGAAAAAAGACAAAGTCTAGAGGGCCAAGTATTTTATATATAAACTTTCGACGTAA
>NW_011888875.1:3221159-3235407 GCF_000151845.1 Pteropus vampyrus
AAGCACCCTGGTTACATGGAATAAACTTTTTGATATTATTAAAATAGTTGTTTCTTTTATTTTTACATTGAAAAGGATATGTAATCAAGCAATAGAAATTCATTGAAATGAACCACTTAATTTTTCAATCAATATTTTCTAAAGCACGAACTTGTTTTTATTGACTAAAAAGTGAGTCAATAGATTTTTTTTCTAAGTTCTCTAATATCTTTGGAAAAAAATAAGGGTCATGTATATAAATGATTGAAACCACTTAATTTTCAAAAATATATCTAACGGCTGTTTTTAAATAACACGTGCTATGAGCATTTTTTAATGTAAAAAAGTGAAATATTTGCTTTAATGTAGCAAAAGAAATGAAGTAATTTTTTGAATTATTTCAAAGTAAGTGAAAAATCCAGTTTTTGCTTGAACTGTCTAAACTACAAGAAACAAGATAAATTTTTTCATAGTTGTTTTATTTGGGGATGGTATACTAAAAATAATCAGCTGGATATATATGTGGTAACATAGAATAGTATGTTATATACCTTTAAAAGAGTATTAGTGAATTTAGAGAGATAATTATATTAATTTCACTTAGTTCTTAAAGTAATTTCCAGTATTAATAGATTATTTGATGTTGAAGAAGTGAGTCATATCTAAGTTAGAAAAAAAAAAGTATAGAAAAGTTAATCCAAAAAGTACTGAAGACATTTTGAACTTTTGCTTTGAAATAGTCAGAAACAATCTCAAGCTGGTTTGTATACAAACCCAACAAAATCCGATCTGATGGTAACAATGTTTGGGCTTGTGTGATTCAGCTGGGGATAAATAACCAGCTGAATAAATAACCAGGTTGAACTAACAAAAGGACTGATATAATTATAAAAACATATGTTTTGTGTTGCTTTGTTTACTTTTTTGTCTTCCACTGCCCATTTAAAATGTATGCATTGAATATAATTTCCTTCTGCTCGTGGATGAAAACTCAGCTGGGCCCTATGGCAATTATACTCATTGTTGGGAAATAGATCTTTCTGTAGTCACGCTCCATCATGATAGCCTGTCGTCAGTAACTAGAGGGCTCATTCCAACATATTAATGAGCACAGTGATATAGGGAAGCTTTACAGCCTCTCCCACCCACTCTGGAAATCAGCTCGCATCAGGCTGAAAATCTTGAGAAAGGGAGTGGGGCGGGCTCTATTTGAGTCATCTTCTCCTTTGCCTCTCCTTTTCACACTCACACACAGCTTGTGGTCCACTCAGTCCCCAGAAGATCTCTTGTCCTGGGTGGTTTCATCTTTGTTCCAAGTGATCCTCTTCCTATTCCAGAGGCTGCCTAGAAATCTTTCCACAATCCTCTACAACCAGCCTTCAACCAAAGTGTTGTCAGAATCTTCTGTAAAATAGGTGACTATTTTATAGGACCTTAGACATCGTCATATGCCATATATGACTTCAATTAACCCCATGAAAAGCTACCTAACTGGGTGGGTTCGAGGAGAGAGAACTACAAGGAGCAAAGGAGTAGGGCTCATGGCACAGCTTCCCCTAAAGATGTTACAAAATCCCCACTCTTCACCATTTTAAATATATATGCACATACATATTATGTAGAGGTGTTCAAATGTCCTGGGACATGTTTGGGCTTTTTAAAATATAATAATATCTCCCTATGGTGATTTGTATCTCATACTCTTCAGAGTCTAATATCTTTTTTATTTAACCCAAGTCAAAACTATAGCAAGAAGAGACCATTCCTAACTTAACTGTATCAGTCATCAATTACCATAATAAAGCTGGAATACAAAACACCACAAAACTCTGACTTAATACAATAACAATGTTCTCATTTATGTGTGTGAGCTGGCTGGTGTTTGGATGATTTCTTCTGGGCTACTCAGGGCAAGGCTCTAACTTAGACATGCGGTCTGACAGTATTTTATTTTGCTAATTGGAATCCCCAAAGCCTATATAATTTGTGCATGTAATTAAATAAGCCTACAATCATCATCGATTTATCTTCTTTTCAAAGATGTGAACATTTACATATTATCATGCCTGGGGGAAAGCAGGGGGAGGTCATTTGGAAAAGCATTATAAGAAAGATAAAATAAATCAGCTTACCTCTGTAACATCAGTGTGTTGTCCAGGAAATTTTTCCCCAAACTTCTTCCTGTGACCTCTTAGCATTTAATGACCTTCACTACGAGCATCAAGGTCTATCCAGACATGAGGCAGCAAACATTTTGGATTATGCCCACATCTAAAATCATCAGAATTGATGACTATGAAAGGGTGCATGAATCCTACATGAAACCATGGGGAAAATACCACATTATGAGAAAATGACAATACAGGGAAAGCAGTCATCACACAGACACTAGGTAAGGAAATACAAAATGACGTCCAACTCTAATGGTTCAACATCCTAGATATACCGTAACTCTAAACTTGTGAGGCTAAAAAGAGACTTTCAGAAGAATGCACAATCCAAATTAAACTATCGAATACTGACTATTCTCAGAATGAGTATTAGTCAATGACCTCGCTGTCCAGGAGACACTGATACAGAGGTGACAACCAATGAATGGTTTTCAGAGATTAATAACATCCACTGGCAACACGTTAGCATATATATTAAAGTCTCATCTTACTCTTAATTAAATAAAAGAACAGAGCAAGACACAGGAAATAGAAAAAGTAGCCTCTGGAGAAGAGACGTATAAAAATATAAAAATGAAGGGGGGATTGGTGGGAACTTGTAAAAATGAATAGAGCAATGAAGCTGAGCAATAACAATGAAAGATGGTAAATTTTGATATATCATATTTTGGCCAGCAATGGAAGTTGTGTTACTGGGTAGAGACGAAGATGGCCTCTGGGAGTAATAGAAGTGAAGAAAGAGAGAAAGAAAATATGCTGTGTATAGTCTCATAGTTTGGAATCTGAGTTTAATTTTTCAAAAGTCAAGTTTCATAAGACAGAGATGTACAGAAGCAAATAAAATAAAAATTTTGTAACATACAATGGAGTATATGTGAAATGCTGCAACTCTTATTTTTTATTAAATTTAATCTCAAATGAGATATTTAATTCTCGATTTCACTACACAATACAAATTTTTAAATCAAAAGGAAAAAAAAACCTGTCCTCAGCATTTTCAAGAAGACTTAGGATATGTATATAAAGATACTGTATAGTTATTCTTATTAATTTAACGTCGATGAATCTAAAGAGAAGTTCATGACTGAATTATCCAATACTTTGGTTCAAAATGATCAAGAAATAAAATTTGTAGACTTTCTTAATAGAAAACAGCCATTCTTTATGTTCAGATTGCCAATCATCAATAACTAAACACTGTAGGTATACCTCTGCTTTACAGTTCCTAAATTCCTACCTCTGTCCTAAATATGTAATAAATACATATTTATTTATTTTTATTAATCTCTGAGGATTGCTTCCACATTATTACAGCCTGGCCATTTCCCCAAGTTTGTAGCTAATTATCTAAATCAGTAGTTCTCTGTCTTGTGGGTGGTTGACAGCAAGGTCGAAAATATTTTCATAATCGTACTAAGACTCTAGTTACTTTCTTTACTCTTACGCTCTCACAAGGACATAGCAGAGTTTTCCAGAAGCTATCTAAGGTGTGACAGCAACAACAGATTGAATGTAGACACAGCTATGACAATCCAGGTATCTTGTACTGAGGCAAGCATTAAAGAGATTTTCAAAATAAAAACAATGCCACTCTTCTTGCTGTTGTCTTTTATTTTGGAAAACATCATTGTTTTCTATAAAAGCATTGTTTATCTTAACATGTAGTGGATTTACTATCATTTTTAAATGAATTAATACATAATGATTTTGATAGTTGCTCAATATTCTTTGCTTATATGCTAAATATTGATCGAGATATGGTCCTTTTAAGTAAAAGCTCTCGGAGTTCTCAGTCATTTTTAAAAGTTTAAATTAAATCTGAGACAAAATATTTGATAATCCCTAATCTGAACCTCTCCTTTTTGTAGATGCTTTAATAGTGAATGAACCACATTTCATACTGAAGTATTTGTTGATTTTGCAACAATGAATTGCTATATCTTTTGTTTCAAAGTAGTCTAGGAAAATGTAGAAAATAAAATATACAAACGTTTGGTCCAACAGTCCCACTTCTAGGTATCTAGTCTAGGGAAAGCAAGTTGTGATAGGAGACAGTGGGGCGGGGGGCAGGGATTTAGTGGCTGTATTAATCAGGGAAGGCTAGCCTGATCTTCTGGGTAACAAAGAAACGCAAAACATCAGTGCATTAACACATAAAAGGTCTAAGTCTTATTTGTGCTGCATGTCCACAATGAGTCAAGGATTGTTGCCCCACAGGGACCAAAAAAATTTTAAAAACTATTCAGAATATCATAAAAAATAAATTTGTTTATAAATGTATGAGGTCGATTGTACAATCAAAAAAATAAGGCACTAACACACTAATTATTTTAAGACAATACTCAAACATACCAAATTAGTGTTGTGGTAAAAACTAGATTACTTTACGTGCAGAGGATTAGGAAAGTCACAAAAATAATTTAAGGGTTTTTTAAAAGATAATTTAAGGTGAAAGTCTACATTATCGCCAATTGCTTATTCTCTTATTTCATCAACCTAAATATCTCACTTTCTTTCTCTTTGCATAATATTCTGCAAATCGTACCCACACTGTCTTTCAGATCAGTTAAATTGTAAGAAAAATGTATTTTAGACAGAAAATTTGGACGGAGTTCAAAAAATAACATTTTTACAAAATTACTTTGACAAACTAGATTTGAAAAGTATATTTAAATTTCAGACTAGCAGTTGCTGCCTAGCAGATTTTTTTTTTTAAGCCAATAAAGAACAAGAAAATTGTACAGATGACAAATCTAAAACTTCAAAACTTTCCTCATCTAACAGTCTGTTATAGGTACACAGGAAAGTGGGTGACATATTTTTGAGCAGTGGCAAGTTCTCAGAGCCTGGGGATTTTCACTTATTTTTCTATCTAAAATTCCACTTTCAAGGTGTAACAAAGATATCAGCAAGGTTTTTCCTTGGAGTTTGAACATGAGTTAGACACTCAAATTCAAAAGTAATTCACTAGCCACATTTACATAAATAAAAAATATAGAACTTCGGAATTGTTCTAGATGCCCATACTTAAGTACACAGATTAATTAGCAGTTAATTCACTGGTTTTATTAATTTTGCTATGGTTAGGTAAGTAAGATTTTTAATATTTGGGAAAGCTAAGTAGAGAATATAAGAGAAGTCTTTGTATTACCTTTTAAACTTTTTTATAAGTCTGAAGCGATTTCAAAATAAAGAAGTTTGAAAATAGCTTCATTTTGAAAAAATATATGTTGGAAGAAAAATATATATACAAGCATTATGAGGCTACAATGTGATTACATTCAACTAGGTAAGAATAAGCAGGAAAAAAATGAAAACAAACTCAAATACAAATGACAAATAAAAATATGGAGGGCAGGGGAGAGGTAGACGGGGTAAAGGGGGTAAAATATGCGGTGACAGAAAGAAATCTATCTATGGGAGGTGAATATACAGTGAAAATATATATATGCCTTACTGTTAAAGTGTACAGCTTAAACTTATTGGATTTCATTAACCAATGTCACCATAAAAAATAATAAATAAATAAATAAATAAATTTAATTTAAAAAATATGATGACATAGGCTATTCAGTAAGTGGGAGAGATTATTTCATTGGGTTAAGAAAATACACTTGCTATTTAAGAAGGGAAAAAAGATTAGTTACTACAGAATTTAAATTTATAAAATTAACTGTAATTATAAGAAGCACTTAAAATATGATGTAGAGAAGCCCTATCTAAGCAGGGCAGGAAATTACAAATGAAAACAGAGAATACGGAAAACAAGAAGTCTAATGAAAGACTGTTAGAAAAAAACGATAAAACAAATGAAAAAAAAAAACAAAGATTAGCACAATAGACATTAAATATAAGGTCAAAGGCTATGAATAAGTATATCACAGAATAAACATGGCAAATAAATTTACGAAGTGATGTCTAAATTCACTCATAGTTGATCAATGCAAATTAAATAACATTGACAGTCTAGTTTTCGGAACCAAATTGGCCAAGAACAAACCAGTTGTATAAATCACAACGTGGAGGCCGTGCTAGGCAACGCAGCCCCTTATAGGACTCAGGGTTTCTCAACAGGGGTGACCATTTGGGGGGCAATACAGCAGTATCCAGCAGGATTCTAAAAGCACATGCTCTTTCTTTCAATAATTTTTTTGCTCAGAATTTACAGTATTTTCTACACTTAACAGAACACCAAGGATTTTTATTTCCTGAAAGCAAAATCTCATTGAGTAAAAGGATTGTCTGTTTATTCCCTGTCGACGTCCTAGAACTAGTGTTCAATATTTTTATAGAATCAGTGAATCAGTGAACAAATCGATCAATCAATTGTAGTGTGTTTGTAGAACCAAAGCTAAAAACACGTGTCTATTTAAATAATCTGCAGTACCTCATGTAACATGCAGAGTTTTGAGTTGTTTTTTCATTAACAAGAAAGATCTGTATACATCTCTTAGATCCTCAAGTTAAATGCAGAGTAAACTATTAATTATTGAAAAAACTACTCAATAATGTGCCATCGATACCATTTTTGTTTTCTTTTTATTGTCTCTTCAACCTATAATGTGGGTTACTCCCCAATCTTTGAATGAAAATTTGATCATAACGTCTCCAGTCTCTTCTCGCAGACAATAAAAATACCTCGGATTATTTTCAGACAAGTGACACCGACGTTTCTGAATTAAAATTCCCCGTCCCAAGTCGCACTGAGCTGATCGCACAGTTTTCTCATTTGCAGGGCCCCGTCTCTGCCAGGGAGGCCAGCTTCGGCCTCGGGAGTCTGCACTGAGGCGGAAAGGGACCGGGAGAGGGGACATAGGCGGCCACCCTTCCCCTCTTCGAAGCTCCGAAGCCTGCTCGTTTTCCTTTCCTCTTTACTTTCCTGAAGTGCCAGTGGCTTCACTGTGTGGAGGACGTGAAGAGGAAGGAAGGGCGGGAGTGAGGGCAGCGGCAGGCGAAGGCTGTGCCCTCTGAACATGACAGACACCGTGTCCATGTCTTTCTCTCTCGTCTTCTCGGAAACCCTCTTGAGCTCAGAATGGACAGGGGCCAGCACCAGCTTCCCCCTCAAAGACCCCTGGCAGTTCCTCCCTCAGTCAGTGGGTCACCCTGGGAAGGTACTTCTCCCATCCCCAGACCCACATCCCGAAACACCGCCCACTCCCCACCGCCACCTGAGTATCCAAAAGGGCTGTCGCTTGCTGCTGTTTATCAAAGACGACAGACTAATGAGACACCTCAAAGAATGAAATCTTCATATTCAAAGTGTAAGAATGAAGTTCTTTGCGTGCATTTTAAACAATCTGACATTAAAAGTGACATAAGATTTGACATGTGCTACTGACATATACAGAGTCTCATTTTAAGCTGTTTTCTTCTTTCAGGCTCAGGCCAGTTAAAACGGTTGATAAATCTAACGTGTTAAGCCAACGTTGATAGCTGTAATCCAGGTATTTGGGGCAATAATCCATGTAATAATTTAAAAAAGTGGAGAAATGCTGTACTTTTGTCAATTTATAATTATTAATAAATTAATTATTCTAAAATGCAGGTTTTGCTTTTTAAAATAATAACAAGCATCGTGTTCTATGTAACTTTATATTTCATATATGATATTTTGGTAAAGGTTTTATAAAAATAAACAGCATGTTTTATGATACTAAACATTGAAATCTGGCATCGTGCCTAGTGGATGTTGCTACAAAAGGAAGTGTAGGTTGGTATATGTTTTAAAAAACCCATTTGCAACAACACTACAATAATAAACAAGCAAAAAAGTGTCTGAAACTCTTCCTTCTTCTGAACTGTTCCAGCCTAGATAGCAACTCTCTGTTCAACAAGCTACAAGAGCATAAGACTAAATAGAGATTTTTAATTACATTTAATTTTTTTAATTTATAGAATATTCTTAGCAACTAAGGAGAACAGATTCAATTAATTAATAAAATGAATGATTGATTTAACATCTTAAGAATGTACATATCTATGGTAAAATATTTAGCAAAAGAGTAAAAATGTAAAACAACATAAAGTTAAACAATATATAGATGCTTTTACAATTAATTTATAAGTTTTTTCCATAATTTACAAAATTTATGCAATGAATATCTATTATTTTGTTTTATAGATAATATTTTCAAAGACTTATTTGGTAACTAATATATAAGGGATAATGAGGTGACCACAAAACCAACACACAGGCACTTCAAGAAAAAAATATTACTAGATAAAAACAGTATAGCTATTTAGAAGTATTTTCCTCATATTGTGTCGATATTGATTTAAAACTAACTTTTCTTTTCAGAAGGCTCCAGCATTTTGATGTAAAAAAATGCTTCCTCCATGAGTATAATATAAAATTCTTATTTCTAGCGATGTGGAACGTGACATATTCAGAAAATCCTTTCCTGAAACCCTGGATGACATATTCAAGCACGACGTTAACTGCCTAGCTAAAGAAGTAGAAGAATGATCAGGTACCCTAAGTTCATAGAGGACTGGAAACAAGAAACAGAACCCTGAGAGTGATGTAGCTTTTGCCACTCTGTGACTTCTTAATTAAAAGGCTGAATTCAAACTTCCTTAGAATGCAGGTCACCTATCCAAGGGCGTGCGTACGAGGACGTGGCAGTGTAACTCCACGTCAAGTTGGTTCTCTTAAGGAATGGTACTCTTTGTGAAAGGATGAGTTTTCGGAAGAAAAAGAAGTTAACCTTTCAAAACTAGAGATAAGACATTTTTCTAGCCCTAGGGAAAACAACAAAAGAGTCTTCTCTGAGACTCCCTTTCCATACCTGAGGCAGGTCGGCCATGCCCCTGAGTTCTTGGAGAGACAAACCAGCCCTCCCTGGAGAGCCATGATCAAGGCTGATCACGGGGGATTCCTATAGCTGAAACCTCACTGAACATAAATCATAATAAAAAATAACTTTAAAAAGGCAAACCGAAATAAGCCACTAAGGAGAATCCATAGAAATAACAAAGAATAGAGTCAGACATCCCCTCCCACCAAAACTTCAGAGCATGAAATTTTCAGTCGTCAAATGTAAATATGGAAACTGTTCTCAAAAATAAAAATGAAAGAATGTTAAAAGAATAATATCTTAGTGAAGTGGTGGAACACTGAGCAAATGTTTGCTATGCTTCTTGAGTCATCCCGGCATCGAGTTTAAAGTCCAAAATGTCATCTAAATATCATCCAAATCAGGTATGTGTGAGATTTGAGTATGAATCATCCTTATACTAAATTTCTCTCCAGCTGTGAATCTGTAAAAACAGACAAATAATGAGATTCTAAAATACAATAATGGGACAGGCAGAGGACAGACATCCCCACTCCAAAATGAAGAAATACGAAACAAGGAAGGGCTGATGGAGTCTGAGCAAGTCCAAAGCCAAGCAAAGCAAATTCCAATAGCTCTTTAGGCTGGAGAATAAACCTCTTTGGTTCAACGCTGTGCCTTCCAAGCCCATCCCTTTGGGTGGCATCAGCCCTCCCTTTCCCATCCCCCACCCCTCCCAGCTCTGCAGGGCTGCCCTGCCCACTCAGCTTAACAAGGTGCCACCCCTGTGTCTCTGAGGGCCTTGGCCTGAGGCACTGGGTGGGGACATCTTGAACCACCAAAAACCAAAACCAGAGAGGCAGCCACACGCTTTGAAATGAAGGAGAAACCAGCCCTGCCTCTGGTCCCGGAGCTAGGAATGGCCTGATATCTGTGATTCTGCTCGGGCATCATTCTTCCGTTTTCTGGAGGAATGAGGCACTTCACAGCCAAGCAGGCCTGCCGTCCTTTCTCCTAGAATCCTAGAAGCCCGAGAGCCTTCCTTCACTTGGCCCCAGGCTGTCAGTTTCCTTCAGTTCAGAATGGCAGTGTCTCTGCGCGTGCAGCCTCATCCCCATTCCTGGCTTCTGCTGAGAACATAAAAAGGAGGAGGGCTAAAAGTTTAGAAGAAATACATTTAAAAACCTGTTATCACTATTCAGCACTGTTCTTTACATCCTAGGAAGTGAATTTAGAGGAAAAAGGAAATGAAATAAAAGAAGAAAAAACATGAAACCGAAGCATTGAATTACCAGTATTCACAGGAGCTTGACCACGAGACTGTCCACACAGAAAATCCAAGAATTTCCAAAACAATTTAAGTTAATAAGGTAATTGAGCAAGGTTATCGGTTAAAAGATAAATATGCTAAAAGTAATGGCAGATTTTAAACCTGGAAGAAAAATTAGATAAGTATAAAAATAATACAGTTTTTTAGAATGCCACTTACTATAGCAATAAAACATAAAATATCCAGGAACGAACATAACAGAGATTTGCACAAATTTTATGGAAAAAAGTTACATTTCAAAAGTACTAAGTGAATTGAAAGGTTGCCAACGGCAGATATTGGAATACCAACATTTGTTAAGATGTCAGTCAAGCACAAATTGATTCATAATTATAGACAAGCTTCTGAATAAATTAGAAGAACACGAAGAATATTTTATGGCCTTTAGTTAGGAAATGATTTTTTAAAGAAGACACAAGGAAAATATGAACACTAACAGTAATATTAAAAGACAGCTTTTAAAAATGTGAAATAGAACTTTCAGACTAAGATATTTGTAATATTTACTTCAACAAATAATTTACTTGTTGAAATAATAAAGAACTCCTAAGAATGAAACAACCAATTCAATAGAAAAACTGAAAGACAAAATATACAATCAAGCAATTCATAGGAGAGGCAAATAACCAATATACATTTCAAAAGGTGCTGTCCCACCCCTGAGTAATCAAAGGCAAACAAATTAAAACTAGAGAACAATTAATTTAATGCTGAACAGTTTAGCAAAGATCAAGTGTGAAGACATCATGTGCTCCTAAAGATGTAAGAAATGGATTTTTATATCTATTGTTGGAAGTATTAATTGATATATGATCTTCGAGAACCAGTTAGATAATCTCTAGAAGTTTGAAAGAAAAAAATCCATACACAAGAGCTCAGAAATTCCAGACACTGGTATATCCTAAAGAATCTTTCAATCATGTGAACAAGTGACATGTATACAAATGCTCAGAGCAACATTGGTTGTCTTTGGAAAATATCAGAAACCAAAACAATGCTCATCAGCAGAGAAATAGGACATAAATTATGATACATTCTTGTGAAATAATTATGCACTCACATTATTAAATATAACTTGAGAAAGAAAAAGGTAGACTACAGAAAAAACGTTTTGTAAAGTTTTGAAACATACAAAAATATTTTTTAAATATGCAAAAAATAAACATATCCTGTGTTTGAAAAATTAACATTAAATATAGAAATGGGTTATCAGAAGGGAGAGAGAAGTGCTTTGATTGTATACTTCAATGTTTAATTCTCAAGATGAGCTTGAATTATTTCAAACTATAACTCATCATAAGTATATTACAACCTACATAAAATTTAAATTTTATATACTTCTGCCCTTTCTTCAAAATATTTAAAATGCATATAAGAATTTAAAATTATTTGAAATAGATAACCCCGACTTGACACTTTATCTTCAGATACAAAAAATGTTTCAGAAGTCACCATAATTTTGATTATGACTATATTTTTTTTCTAATAAGAAACAATGATCTCTTGTCCTTTTTCCATAGATCTTCCGGTATTAAAATAGTAAAGTTATTTCATTGCAAATTTTATTGAACATTACTAAAATCAATGTCTACTTCAGCTGTCCGGAAATCAAATAAAATAGTTTGTGATCTCAGTAATTGTAAAATTGTAAAATAATCATAAATTAGTGCCACTTTTATGTGCAAAATAACATATTTGGACATCATCTTTATCAAATTGATATTAACATCTATTTATTACATTAGTATTGATTATTTAGACACTGGCTAAATTTGAAATTTAAAGTAACATATGAGAGAAAAAGCTGAAAGTTATTAATTAAATGATAAAATATTCAGCTGAAAGTGCATATATGATTTTTTTAGCCAAATGTGGTAAATATAAAGCTGTTTCTCTGAAATTAATGAAACACCAATTAGTAATTCAGCAATATATTTGAATGCAAATTAGTAAGTCATTGACTTCCTTTTTAAATATGTATGTGACATTTTCTGAGATTAGTAGAGAGATGAGAATCAACTTACAATAGAGTTTATTGTAGCTGCTATAGATTTACTGTTACTTTCTATCTTATTTATTACATTTATTACATTTTATTCTATTACATTTATTCTCAATTTCAAATAATTGTGAAAAGACATTAAATAATTTTGATAATATATGTTCACTTTTATCTTTTGGAATAAAATATACATTAATCCAAATTTATTCATGTAACATTTACAATATCTTGTCGTAAAACCGTTTGTTAATTCAAATTCTTTTAATTTTCTTTAAAACTTGGGGCAAATAATGTCCAATAGAGTATTGCCTCATCACTAAATAGTGACTAAGCATATTATATATAGTTTTTAATATGCAAAAACATTTTATTGCATAAATTACTTTTAGACTGTTAATTTTTTAGACCGGTTTATCTCCAGCATACGACTGTGACCTCTTCAAAAAATGTTGAGAACTTCTGATTAATTTTGTAAATAAAGCCATTTCCACACTTCTCTCTAAAACAAAAGAAAGCAATAAAAAGCCTGCAGAATAGAAAAGGAAAGGAAAGTCTATAGCCAAGATAACTAGGAAACACTATTAATTTTTAATTTTGAAACATCTTCCCAGTGCCCAATGGGAATAGGGTAAGCCAGCCAGCATAGCACAAGCCCACGTTGGCCTCCTCACCTCTCCATTCCTGTGTCATTTAAAACTGTGGAGCAAAGCCTTTGGCTAGGTGGTCTCTGTAGTGACTTACTGAGTTCAAGAAGGAGCTGGGGAATAAGGAGTTGAATGAGAAACAAACAGATATTGCACTTTTACAGAAAAAAAAAGGGGGGGTATTCATTTCATATATCCATGTAGAGAAGAAAGCTGGATTTCTGTGGCTGATAATTTAGGTTAGCTGAATAAGAGTAAGCTTCTAGCGACACACACACACACACACACACACACACACACACACACACACACACACGGAGATTTACCGTAGTTCCATTGTGAGCCAGAAAAAACTACTTTTTTCCCCTGGGCTACATTCATATCTATTAATGCAATTCATCGTATTAACACATTAAAGAGAAAAAAAATTCACAAACATAATAACAAAATCCCAAGGAGAGGTGGAAATTTACTTGGAAACATTTAACACACATTTATGATAAGTTGCAAACAAAGACACTAAGAAACTTCTTTACAATGATAAGTGGATCCATTAAAAATGTACAGCCAACTCCATACTAAATGGGGAAACGTCTAAAGTATTTATTTTAACACCAAGAACAAAACAAATGTGACCACTCTGGACAATAGTATGACATAAAAACATGACAAACACTATCTTGTACAGCAAGACAAAAACAAAAAAAGATAAAATATTTGAGATTGGAAGGAAAAAATAAAACTATCATTAAGAGAAAATGTACTTATTTAGGAAAGTATTAGAGATAAAATTCATCATATATTTCAACCAAGTTGCTGTTTATAAGATCAATATGTAAAAAGAGGTAGCTTTTATGAAATGACTGTAACATTTAATAACATTTACTTGATAAAATAAAAATTCCATTTCAATAGCAACTTAAAATAGAAGGTACTTGAGTATAAATCTTAACAAATGATGTATAAAATTTTCATGGAAAAAATTATAAAGTCCAGGTATAAAGATAACTATAACATGAATAGTGCATTATGTGTTCTTAGAATCAGAAAATGTGAACTTGAAAACCACAGTGCACACCTTGAGCCAGTTTTTAGGGATCTTTTGTGCTAATATCCAAACATTTTAAGCATGCTGATTGCTCTTCGATAATCTAGCATATTCTAAGATTGAAAATAGTAATTCTTCCAAGGTAACAAATTATATAATATATATTAGACAAATAATATATTGTCTAATATTTATTTAATATATAGGTTTATATGAAACGTGTTGTTTAATTTACAGATATAAGAGCGTAAAAACAGCCCAAAGAATGCAAAGTGTTTTCGGCTGACAGGCAGCC
>NW_011888875.1:3236392-3239065 GCF_000151845.1 Pteropus vampyrus
GCAAAATTTCTCATCCAAATTAACTGAAGAGAAATGGATCCTCTAGTTAACCGGCTAATAATAAACTACAAGGAAAAATAAAAGTAGAAATAAATGAACTGTATGTGTTTTTAAACCAATGATGCCTCCCGTTTTTAATAGTCCATTACATGGTTTAATGAAAATCCAGAAACTTTTATTGGAAATGAGTTTTTACAGGTTTACATACTTACAGTAAAACATAATATAAACTAGAAAACGAAGTTTGTATGTACACAGATTTACAGCTCTTTACACTAAGGGAGCATGAAAATTTAATGTGTGGTAAGGCAGGGTATTTTTAAATTATTTTAAACCAATTTTGGACGTCTTTGAAAAGAATAATCTTTTATAGTTGGAGTGATTTTCTTGTTTCTGGAAGAGAATAAATTCACTCTTCACCATTATCACAGCTAAATTTTTTGAACAAATAGGTCTCTCAAAAAATAGAAGCTTCTAAAAAAACTAAAAAAAAAAAAATGTTCAGAATGATGAATGTTCAAGAAAGAGTTTGAATGATTGACTTTTATATTTATATACATTACTTTTTAAGGTTCCTTTGTCATCTTCCCCTGATGGTGACTTAATGTGCTTTCACCCTAAATAATATGAGGCCAGCTTGTACAGAGTTCATTAGTCTCAAATGCTCTTGCTCAAAAATTTACAAACGATATAACAATATTACTAATTTTTTTGTGCTCAGTTTAATATAACTGAAATAATTTACTTTTTTTCACAGATAACCTGAAATCATAGTTAGAGCTAAGTGCACATGAAAGATGCATACTTTACAAAATAATTCTGGTCAATTTACATTTAGTTTCAAATTTGGTTTTTAATTTAGAGACAATGTTGGATTTCTCAAGAAAAGAAATAAATGAACAACATTCTCTTGAAATGATACCTGCGATGTATCCTATTCTATTTGTTATGTGTGACTTTTTTATGGCAACAGAAAGAAAATATTCTAAAATATTTTAATGAATCAGAAATCTTAAAAACATTCATATTCCGGAGTTTTGAAATTGTTGTTTTCCCCCACCCCACAAGAGTAGCCCAATCTAATGGAGTTGGCATGGTGTGCAAACATCGAAATGATGTGGAACTCATTCAGGGGGAAGCTTACAGTTTCCAGAATATTAATGAAAAATAATTAATTACAATCAGATGGAAAATATATTTAAAGGTGATAGAAAATTATATTTATATGTGATTCTGAAGAAAGTGAATCTTGAAGAGAATCTTTAATCTTTAGTCATAAAGAATCTTATGAAGATTTCGTAGGAAACTTCACATGAAGAATATGAAAGATGTTTCATTCGTACTGTCTGAAACAAATGTTGGTCTGTCTTAATCACCTAATAAATTATCTCATGGACCGTTCATTAATCCTCTCATGTCTGTGCAGAATTATATTAAAATAATTCTGGGATTTAAAAAAATAAAACACTAAAGCTGTTACATCATTTACAAGTTCCTTAAAAATCGTAATCATTATACATTACATTCTATTACATGGTCAAAACCTAAGGACAAGTATTATTTTAATAAGACAGCATTTTGCATAACAACAATATAGAGACCAGTATAGAAGTAAACACAAATATGATTCTGATGGAACAGCTGAGATGGAAATTGAGAGATTTTAGAAAAATTAAGCTCTGTGAAGAGAGGGTTTCACATATTTTAAAACGTGAAGTAATGATATATTGTTTTAATGATATTACAGAAAAAGATATTTTAAATAAGTTGACATCTTTATAATACTAAAGTAAAAAATTATGGTTGCCAAAGGGAGGAGGGATGGGGATTTGGATTAAAAAACAAACAAACAAAACAAAACACTACATCAAAATAGGGTTTCTCACCTACCAGCAAAAATTCAAAAGTCTGACAACAGATTCTATGAGCAATGCTCTAGGTAAATAGGCACTCACATATATTGTTAGTACAAGTGAAATATGGTACACATAAAAATAAAAAGAAAATAAATAACAAAGTCCACCTATAAAAAAATTTTAAGAAGACCTATAAAAATTGCCAAAATGATAACAGAAATTTTACTGTGGTTAGCTACCTGGGACAAATCAACACGCTCCCCATATGTCCTAAGACACAAATCAACACGCTCCCCATATGTCCTAAGACACAATACTGGTATTTAAATTCCTGTGATGACTCCTCAAATTTGCGTCTGTTCTGCCTTATTCTTTTGGGTGGGCAGTCTTTAAGTGTCTGGCTGGCAGCTATGAAAATTAAGAGTTCCTTTCTTACAACTAAAAAACGGGAATCAATTTCTTGAAACACAGAATGCAGTGCCTACTTTAGACTTCCAAAACTTATGCTGCTTCAGTGATTACGAGTTAATTGATCTTTTCTCCTCTGTGAAAAACCAGCTTAAATCCATGGTTTTCTCTAAGGAAGTTATAATGAGAAATGTTCTCTCTTGGAAGTACATGTTTTAAGCCAATCTTCTGAAAAAGATTTTAAGGGTAAAAGCCTCCATCATTTCAAGTATAAGTTAATTTTCTCAATAATTTTATTCAAATCCGAACCTTAGAAATATTCTTCTTGCAAAGTGCTTTTAAAGTGAAGCTTCAAAGAAAGATTTTGGGGGAAAAAGACCATCTACAAGAGTATAAACCTTAGATTTTT
>NW_011888875.1:3240295-3245995 GCF_000151845.1 Pteropus vampyrus
TCAAATGACTTGAACTTGTACCTGGATACTTGCTAACAGAGACTGAAATATAATGTTCCCTTTATTATTCAATGATAATGGACGTTACCAATAAAATAGTTTTTATTTTGCTATCGGTTGGTAAGTATTAATAAGAATAGTCACAATAATTTATTTCATGTCATTTACCTTTTGTGTTTGTTTTGTTTCAAAGTACTTCCCAAACATCCTTGAAATGATAATGGAGATTGTCTAATGTCAGAAATGGAAAAAATAGGACAGGGAGAAATTGCAGGAAAGAGTCAACAATAGCTAAAAATTCACGTAAGAATTACAACTTAGATCTCTTGCAAAGAAATCTAATTCCAAGATATTTATAAGATAGTGTACCTATAAGATAGTCTGTAAAATAATTTTTTGTTTAATGTCTCCACTATATGGGAACCTCATTTACCAGATTTGCTTTCAATAAATTGTGCCATTGTTTTTATTAAGGTTGCATACAATAATAGATGCAAAGACCATTAAAATAAACATTTTTTCTGCCTCATTAATTCATTTGATAACTCCTTTTTATGAATGCCAGACTATGTAACCATTCTTTAAAATAGAATTTTAAGTGCAGCAAACGCACTGACCCCTTTCATGAACACCGGCATAACATTAATGCAATTAATGGGATTGTTTCATGATATTATCGGAGTACTCATAAAGTAGCACATTGTGACAGGAGGTTACAAAGATCCAAAAATAATAATTGGCAATCGGTACAAAACCATACTTAGAGTCCCAGGTGTAACGCTGTAATATCTTCTGAATGCAATTCCTGAAGGGATAGAACACATTTACAGCAATTAAACAACACTCCCTTTCAGCTCATGAAAGGGTGAAAATCTATTTTCACAATCAGCTGCAATTATTGGTCCATTATCCATTTTCCCTCAGAGGGTCGTTCGTGATCTTGGACCTCCTTAATCACACGAGCTCCCAACACTTCAGCCTTAAGGGAATAGCCATCAAAATGTAAAGGCAACTAAGTCATGTTAGCCAGTTATGAAGTAAAGATAGAGCCCTCAAGATAGGTTGCCTCAGAATATTCAAGCAAATGTGTAAAATTAATAAAATAATTCCCAAACTGTACAACGTATAATGAATGAATAAAACATATACTGGCTATATTAATATAAATAAGATTTGGAGAGTTGTGAGAGAAATTGCAAGAATTAAGATGTGGCAATTTGTACCTACGGAACATAGGGAGGATTGGTGCTGCAGTCATCTCAAAGTTAAAAACAGAACTCTACCTGGCAAGAAATTTAGCGAAGGGTTCCGACAGGTAACAACTTCAAGGTGAGATGTGATTAATGGCCTTTAAGTGGAGCAAACCATGCTGGACAGTTATAGCCACTTAAATCACTGCTGGCTGGAGTAGCCAGGGACCATTTAACATAAAAGGGAACATTTCATCTCATTTTTATCCTTTCTGGGAGAATCTCGAAGATACCTGGTCAAGTTAAATGTATGGCAATGCCTTTTCTGACCCAGGGCAGGGTGGAAAGGCATCCCCAAGACCTGTCCACCTCTCTGTTCCAGGCTCTTATGAAAAAGCACGGAGACACTAATCTTCGGGAGAGTGTATAGCTACAACTCTCAAGCCAGCAGGTGTCTGGTGGTAAATAACATAGTATCTTTCGGTATTAATGGAAGCCAAAGGTTGTTCTGTCTTCCTCATACGCTGTACTACTTGACCTTTCTGGGACAAAGTGAAAATGATTTGAAGTTCCGTGGCTTAGGACCACTTCTTACCTCTAAGAAAAGTGACTATATGCTCATAAAATAAATGGAGTCACCTGGGTATATGCTGGCTGAGTTCACGGCCAGCCGTTTCTACATTTCCTGGAATGTGATTCTATCAGTTAAAAATTCCCAAGATGGGAAAACAAGCTGAGATATCACAACCATGCATTTCGTTTTTACCCAAGAACTTCCTCTCCAGATATTGATCCACTGGCTTCTCATCTCTCCCTCGAGCCAGCTTTGTTAAAAATCATTACGGGGCACAGTAACAATGGTTTCTAGCATACGAGAGAAAGTGTTGTTAGGAAGACTAAAAATTCTGATTTTCATGGTAATATCAAACTTGCTCATTTATTTTATAAAGAAATATTCTGGTTAATAAAGGTTTAGTTAAAGAAAACTTTGGAACATTTTCTTCTTACTAAATTAAAGAAGAAAGAAGACGGGGCCAATCTTGCATATGTATTTTGTTTATGTCAAAGTGAAACAGATCTCATCAGAGAGTGAAAACTTAAAAGTTCTTCTTTACAATTCTTTCTATAGTAAACAAATTTTTACCTTCTTCTGCTCAAGTCAGGATGAGCCACATGTCTTATATCCTGCTTTATTCTCTCACCATCATCGCGGAGTTAAAGTAATTTTTTTACAACTTTAATTACTAATGTTTCTCACACTTAGTACAAAATATTCAAATCTGAGTCACATGTTCAAATTACACCACTTAATTTACAGTTTATTCAAACTATAAATACTTAACTTTCTCTATTATCTAACTAGATTAAAATACTCACTGTAAATGATATAGAAAACGTTTCTGAAGTTATTTCATCTGATTAGCATGGTGCTTTTTCTTATTCCAGTGTAGAAAATCCTATAATTCATTCAAGATTCACTTCAAATCCAAGCTCTGTTCAACATCTTCACGATAGAAGTTAACTGCTCTGATACTAGAGCATGTAATATTGTCACAATCTTAACACTTGTCAAAGTTTGCATTTTGCCACTACCATTGCATTTTTTATAATTCCTACATAAATATTTGTTTATTGACTCAATTACTCAATTTCTATTGTTAAATAAATACCATCGAATATTCTAAATTCTGCAAAGAAGAAAAGATGAGTCAGACATGGATATGCTACTCATAAATCTTTCTGTTCAACATGAAAGATTAAGCAGGTAGACAGATAAATTTGATTTGGAACTGAGCATATAAAGTAACATGAGGGGCTTCAATTAGGAGATATAGGAGCTCATAAATAGGGAAAAGGGAGTATCAGAAGTTGATGATGAAGAGTATAGCGTACCACATGGCTGGAAAGTTTTGGCTTTACTCTGTCGAAAAACATAATGTTTTTCAACAGGAGAGTTAAATACTGAGGTATACCTTTAAGGAAAACTAACCCGATAGTGAGGATTCTGTTGACTCAGACTGAGGATGGTTGAAACATGTGTCAGTACTATCCCATGCACAGTCTAATGACAACCTAAATCAGGGGAAGCATCTGTGGAAATAAAGAAGAAGACATAAATTTGCGATATATTTTAGAAGTATATCTAGCTGGACTGATGATGAGATGTGGAAGGTAACAGTAGGAATCAATGGTTTCCCCCAAGTCTGGGAAACCGAATGACTGAAAGTTTGGTGAGAAAATGAATCAGACATACGAGAAAAGAAACTGAGTCTGAGTCACTCAAGAATGAAGGTGAGTAAGACCTATGCCTAATTTTTTTGGAGACACACATACATTTCCATAGCAAAGTGGGAGCAGGAATTTAAAATCCATTTAGAGATATGTGAAATCATGACGTAATATAACTTCTAGGGAAATGTAGGGAAAGATAAAGTGGGTCGAAGACACTCTTCCTTTTGAGGAATATTCTTACAGGAGAGTTTACAGAAGGTTATGGTGACCTCGGGACTGAATTCCTGGATGGCCGGGACACACGTCATTTACTTTTGAGAGATTTTTACAGGCAGACTTTCAAAACCTATTTATAATATTTGGTCATTTCAAACTCTGCGTCAAAGGTTTTATGTGTGTTGTAATAGGGCAAATGGAGAGGAGGGGATTTTGTGCTCCAGGAGTTTCTACTCCAATATTTGCTTGTTTCTTTGCAACGAAACTTTTTCCTTTGTAACATAATATCTGATCGATAATATTGCTCATAGTGATGACTGGGGGACTGAATATACAAATGGACGATGGCCAGACCACGTGGGACAAGAGAACTCTGAGCCACAACCTCTGCAGCAACCAGTTCAGGAAGCCAAACACCAAGGCTGCAGCTTAGCTCAGAAGATGAGGACTTGATGGTTGACGGCCAGGTTTCCTCATCTTTGCCCCTGCTTCCCACTCAAGACCAACTAGAGAAAGCCGATCGTGTTCCCCAAATCAATCATACAAAATGCCCCGCTTCTAGTTATCCTGCCTCTGGCTTCCCTAGGCCGACAGCCTCTTACTAGAGCACACCCGAAGCTATCCCCTTTTTCACTATAAACCTTTTCCACTCCCTTGCCTGCCTTTGAGTCTGTGCCAAGTGCAAGTGATGGCAGCTGAGTCCCTTTGCTTCTGCAAACTCTGAATACATAGCTTTTGTTCTTCTCATTTGGGTGGGCTTCCTCTATTTCCAGTTTGCCTGGAGAAATAATCTGCACTGCTCACCCTCGGTCCCCTGCCTTCGAGCAGGTGCAGGACGCATGGAATCCCCTTGTGGCTGTCAAGGTTTGAAATCTGCTCTCTTTGTGTTGGGCTCCTCAACCATTCTCAGGATGCTTGTAAATATTGTGATAGAAGAGATACTGAGATGTTATTCCGCCAGGAAAAAAAGTAAGAATGAAGAAGATATTTATTTGTTCAATCAAGACCATCAACGAAATTATTATCCCTCGACTTCCGGTAGTACCTAACCCAAATATCATGCTGTCATTGCTTCCTCCAGCGCCACTTACTTCCTTGTGGTGGAGAGTGCCATTTTCATTGTGTCTATAAATAAGGACAGACTCTGTGCTTTCACCTGGGAAAAAACAACAATATACCTAGAAATTATGTTCCAGGGTTTCACTGAAGATTCCTCTTATTTTCCTCAGGTTCTCATTCCCTGCTTAAAAGATCTAAATTTCCTTCATGAGTCAGTTCTGATACACTATGTAGACAATCTCTTACCGCATTAAGAGAACGAGGAGCCTATGGAAAGGATTCCATTTACTTGCTCTCGACCTTGGGAGTAAAGAGACATAAAGTTACGAAAGATAAATCACAGTTTTACCAAAGCACAGACGTTAGTTAGACCATGACCTGTCCACAGAAAAAAATAGATTAAAGACTATCGACATTTATTCTAGAACTCTTACAAAATAACAGTTGAGAAAATTCTAGGTTGCAGACAATGGGGGCTAAATTTTTCTGAGACCGCGACGCCCCTTTATGAAATGACTAAGTCCTCAGTAAAAAGATCCTCTGCTTTGGAACCCAAACATGACCAGGTCTTCCGGAATCTTCGTAGTTCAGGAAGTTTCTTCAAAAGCTTCCTGAACTACAAAACACTTAAAAAAAAAATCTGTTTGTGCATGAGTGATTGGGACCAGCCCTTTTGCCTTTTGAAGGTATATGAGAACCATCAAACACTTATCACTTACTACAGCCTCATGTCTGACCCAGTTGCAAAGCCTTATCTCTCTTGTCTTAAGGCAAAAGCTACTACTGCAAACTCGCCAAGACCTCTGCTGAACTAATTTGAGGTTCCGCACTTGTCCTCATGGTTCTCAGTCATCACAGGACACTTCTCTGCCAGATAGTTACCTCTGTGAGCTTGTTATTCTCTCCTCATGTTGCTATTCACTGCCTTAACACCCTAAGTGCTGCCACTCTCAAGCCTCTAGCTGAAGAAGGGGAACTTCAGGATTATATTACATATGTTGGA
>NW_011888875.1:3246045-3247588 GCF_000151845.1 Pteropus vampyrus
CCCTAAGTGCTGCCACTCTCAAGCCTCTAGCTGAAGAAGGGGAACTTCAGGATTATATTACATATGTTGGAGAACTTTTGGTCCTTCCCTCAGATGTAGTAGAGACCACCAGTGAGAACTCTGATCTCATATTATTTGTTGACAAATCAGATCTGAAACAGAAACTAAAGGTGATCAAGTAGGATAGGTATTGCTAATATCAGCTCTCCTTTAGAATACAGTCCTCTGCCTGAGGTCACGTCAGCCCAGATGGCTAACAGCACTTGCTAGAGTTTTTCAAATAGCCCCCCCAGAGAGTGCACACACTGACTATAGCACGTATGCTTTTGCAGTAGTCCATGACATTGGGGTGCTTGGGAAGAAAGGGATTTCTCATTAGTAAGAAACTTCATGGAAAATAAAAATGGATTTCAAGTTAAGGAACTTCTAGATGGACTTCTACCTCTAGGCCAATGGCTATTATAAAGCTTTAGGCTAATGCCGACAGATAATACAGAAACCCAAAGAAATGCTCCAGAAGCACATTATGCCAAACAGGTAGTTTTAACCAAAGTTATGAGCCTATCTAAACCTATAAGGAATAAATCTCTGGCAGGATTTAAAGAGGTCCTTATAAAATACAGTTTTTATTCCCTGACTTTAAAAAGGAATAATTGAAACATTCTGGTCGTAACTTTCACCCAGAAAAATCTCCAGCACTCCCAATACGAACCTTCAGTGATAAGAGATATTCGCTAAATCTCTTATCATGGTACAGACAAATCGATTACTATCTTAAATCAAAACCAGTGGAGAAACTTTAAAAAGACAGCGGAGGTTATTTTCATGGCATGCGTCAAGTGTCAACAACATAACCTTAAATTAAAAGTTACACATGGCCAGGAACCAAAGATTCAGGGTCCCTTTGAAGAACACCTTCAGATGGATATTTATTCAGATTTCATTCCTTAAGGGAGCTGAATATGTTTTAGTACGTATATATTTATTTTCAGGATGGATTGAAGAATTTCATTTTTGAAGATCTACAGCAATTACAGTTAAAAAAAAAAAGCTTGATTTTGTTTCCAACTAGGGAATATCAACTTTTATATCAAATGACTGAGACATACAGTTTACAGGACCCATTACAAAAGAACTGTGCAATGCATAAACATGTACACAGAAATTACACTGCTCTTATTACCGATAACCTTCTTGAAAGGCTTGCATTAGAATTAGCGAAGTTTTATACAAGGCGCTTTCTTGTATTAAAAGAGACATCAGGGAAACAACTTCTCTTGAAATTCATCGAAAGGGACCTATGCCCACCTTCAGATGGATTTTATCCACATCCATTCTCCAGGGGATGCAAATATGTTTTTGTTTTTATATCTTATCAGACACAAACTGTTAACAACAAATATAGCAGTGAAATGCCAAGGAGTCAATCCTTAGGTTCATATTTCACAATTAAAGAATCAGTTCAGATTCCACAAGATTCAAAGACTATTTCAGTAGGAGACCTCACACCGAAGACCCACTGCCCTTAATCTTACTGACTGCT
>NW_011888875.1:3249008-3253654 GCF_000151845.1 Pteropus vampyrus
CCGCTTCTAACTCAGGACTATTTACTTCTAGTTAACTCACCCCCAATAAGAGCACACCTGAAGCCCTCCTGATTTTTACTCTAGCCTTCCCACTCCCCGCCCCGAACTTCGTCTCTGGCAAATGCAGAGTATACACCATTGGGGCAGCCATTATTTTATGCACTGGTTTAGTCCAGGCCCTCTGAGAAGTAGGTGCCCAAATGGAATGAGACCTGAAGAGATGTATTGTGGGAAACACCTGTGGAGGAAAATGGGCAGAGAGCCAGAGAAGATTGGGAGAGGTCTCAGACGGTGATACTGATGTGATCCATGGGAAAGAAGGAAAGAAAGAAGGAGGGAAGGAGGGAAGGAGCCGCGAGGCCTTATATTGTAGCAATGAGAACAGTTCTAAGAAAATTTTGGCAAAGCCTTGAATCAATGGCTTTGTGTGTTCCTGTCACACTGTCATAGGCCAGGAGTAGCCCACCTGTGGGAAGTGTGGCCTCAGGGTAAATGCATTTTGGGTTTTAGGGTGAGGCAGCTGGGGCCTTTGACCAATTTTGCTTCACATGGTAGAAGATCCAAAATGTGTGTTATGGGCTGAATTGTGTCCTCCCATGATCTGTGTTGAAGTCCCAACCTCCAGTGCCTTAGAACGTAACCATATTCGGAGATAGGGCTTTTCATTTAAAGAGGTGATTAAGTTAGAACGAGACCATTAGGATGAAGCCCAAATCCCATGCAACTTGTATTCTTATAAGAAGAAGAGACACTAAGGCATGCACATGCACAGAGCAACAGCCATGTCAGGACAGGGAGAAAGCAGCCATCTGCAAGCCAAGGAGAGAGCCGCTGGAGAAACAGAACTTTCCAGCACCCTGAGCTCAGACTTCCAGTCTGAGATATTTTGTTATGGCAGTTTATTATGGCAGCCCCAGTACAAACTCATACAAAGTACATTTTCAGGATATAAGCACTGTAAAATGTATGTGGTGTGTGTGTGTGTGTGTGAGTGTGTGCGTGTGTGTGTGTGTGTGTGTGTGTGTGTGTGTGTGTGTGTAGAATCATTTCGTCCTCACAAAACCCTGCTGTCTTCCTTTTGCATTAGATCTCTAAATCGTAGCCTTCCCTCTCCTTATATTTTATGCTTCTGTATAATTAACTTCAAGTATCTCTCATTTGGCTTTTTAATTTTTTTTAAGAGTTTAGGATATAAATAACAAATGTATTTTAAAAATATTTTTAACTTTTTCGCGATGCGAAAAACCTGTAATTTTAAAGCTAAATTATTTGATTTAGCAATCCAATTTGCCTTAATTCCATGCTAACCTGTGTACCTATGAAGATATTTATTTTTTGCATCATCAATGTACATTAGTTCTGTGCATCGTGTTTGCTACTCAAGAATTCTTCTGCTTAGATTCCTAACATTTTATAGTATACGAATAATATGAAAGTTATAATTGTATATATTTCTTTTTATATTTTTATTAAATTTATTAAATTAAATTAAGATAATGTATATATTAGATATCATATCACATCATATAATTTATAGCATATAATATAAAAATTAATATCACATTAATTTCCCTTACTTCAATAACATTTCTCCTATTAGAAAATTAAAACAGCTAATGGCTTGACCTCTGTGTATTTCTCCAAATTTATTCTAATCATAGAATAACAGCTTTCACAAGATGTTATAGTATATAAGAAAGACCTTATCCTAGCCTACACTAGAATGCAGAACTCCAGTGTTCTCTCGCTAACTCCTCCTTGTCTTTGGACAAATTTCTTTTTTCCTGGGCCTCTAGGTTTTTCTCTTTTTCTTTCTTTCTTTCTTTTTTTAATCTGTGAGATGAAGATCTTGGAGTAAATTATCCTTAAGACAGTACAAGCGACGGACCTGAACCGAAACACCACCACCGCCATTCTATGCTACCAACACCAGTTCTTACAAACTTCTTGTCACTTGGCGACTTGTAATTCTCACTGCTGATCCCTTCATTAGGATTTTGCAACTCACGTAATCTTCTTGGTTTAAACAGGAAAAGAGGAAGCTTTACATCAAGAATTTCAAAAGAGCTGGGCCTTGTTCGGCACAGGAAGCTCATATAAAGGAAGAATAACTCTCAGGTGAATATTTACTAATTAGTCCTAAAGGCAAGCTGGAGTAAGATATGTTTCTGCCCAATAAACCTAACATAAAGATATTTAAAACCTATAGTATTTTACCAATAAATTACCTTTAAATGTGGGTTTATAATGTAATTATCATTAATATTAAAATTTTATTTATTAATAAAGAGATTTGGTAGTTATCCTGTGGGAATTATATAAGTGTAAATTTTTTCCCATTTATTTATTTATTGTTCACTGGTAATAAGGATTGCAAAAATCTCTTATGAAAGATACTGAGTGCTCATTTTTAATTATTGTGACTACTTTTACCAATGTATATTGAAACCACAAAACTAAATAAAAGCTGAAGATAATTTCATGTGCAAAAATCAATTTAATAACTGTCATAGCTTTATAAACCTTGGTTTAGTATTCATGTTGATAACAAAAGTATATGCCAAATATTTCCTTTGCTTTCAGTAATCACATTTGCTATAGAATTGAGAGCAGAAGTACAATGCTAACTCATTTGTAATTTGTTCCAAGTGTTCTTTCTGATTATGTGGCTTTTTGTTGTAATTTATACTAATAGAAACAACACTGAAACTCAGCAGCTTTTCTTGTACTGGTTGGATTTTTTATCTAATCCAAAACATATTTAAATCTGTTTTTAAAAAGTATGCCCTCGCCAAATATATTTTTTAAATTACTAAATGTGATCTAACCTACTTATCATTTTATATCAAGTTCAAATATATGAATGTAAAGTATGATCTTTCAGAGTCCCACGAAGATCTGAACCCTGACTCCCGCGCCAATTCCTATGGAAAGGCTATGGAAGCCGATAAACACAGTAGGATCTGGTAAATAGTTCCTTGATGAATGATGGAGCTAATATTATTGATAACTTTTAAAACCACTCACAGGGCACTTAATACAAAGCACTGTTCAAAGTGTTCCACTGTCACTGAATCCTCATAGCACGGTGTGATCAGGGCGATCCTGTTACTCTTCATGGAAAAATGAGGAAACTGAGGTCCAGCAAGATTAGTTGCCTCTGGCCATGTGGCAGGTGAGCCCAGATTTCAGCCTGGGCAATTAAAATTAAGGGTAATACCTGTTATATCTATTGTGAAGGACATTTGTATAATTCAATTGGAGCCTCACTCAAAAAACCATAGATGGGATAGTATAAACATTAGAAAGGTTAGATTCAGTTCTAATAAGTTTGCCACCCGCAGGGATTAAGAGGCTCATACAGAATTAGACCATCTGTCATCTTTATGTAGACTAGTTCATTTTGGTTTAAAAGAAAATATCCTGATGGAACAGGATTAAGAAAACTGGCATTGCACTCTTTTTACCCCTTACTTAGTTCTAATGACCCTGGCCTTCACCTCTTTCTGAAATTCACTCAATTTTCTCATTATTAAAAAGAACAAAGACACTAAAATAGATTATTTCTAAAGTTACTTCCCAGTGCCAAACCCTTTCTATTTGTATTAAAAGCTATAAAATATCTTTCTAAAATGTAGCAAAGGCACAAGACAATTTTTGATTATGCTACACCCAACGAGGGAAATAATTTTATTCTTTTAACTATAGAGTATTAATGTATGTAATTTGCTTTAAATAGCACCTGTTACATATGAAACACAAAATATAGTTTACTTGTAAAACTAACTTTTTATAAGTGTGCTATAACATCCCCTGATAGAGAAATGGGATTTTTCTTTTAATTATAAATTGCCCAGGTGACCTCTCTCTGTCCAAGAAAACCATTAACCACAGTGAAAAATAGCTTCTGAAAATGCCTTTAAAATAATACTTGATTTAAAGCTACAATCATTTCCAATTTTACTGCACAACTTCTTTATGGACCACCTTTCGTTCTCCTTCTTAGGGGCCCACATTTCCTAGCTGCCTCTTACCTGGGCTATGGGATTGCCTACGGGGGTGCAGCTTGAGTACAAATCAAGGCTTACGCTTGAGAGAATCTCGATCATTATTTATTAATGTTCACTGAGAAGATGCTTACTGGGAAATGCAGACATAAGGAAGGGAAGGGGTAATTTAAGGTAATCACAGTTCTCTGGGCCATAGATACCAATTATCTTTGAATACAGGCCCATTGAAATGTACCGTTGCAGCCTGGATGTTATACCTTTTTTAGATAGGTTAATTTAGATATAATTGACAAACCATGAAATATATCCATTAAAGGATACAGTTCAATGGTTTTCAGGATATTCAGAGAATGTCATTGCCCCCAAAGAAACCTTTTACAGTCATGCCTCCTTACCCTTTCCTGCACCCAAGCTCCCAGCCTTAGGCAATCACTAATTTATTTTCTGTCTTGATAGATTTGGCTATTATGCCCATTTCAAATGAATGGAATCATACAGTATGTGGTCTTTTGTGTCTGGCTTGTTTCACTTAGCATGTTTTCATTCATTCGCATATTAGTACCTTATTTGTTTTTATTGTTGAATAATACTCTTTTGTATGGATATCCTGCCTTTTGTATGCTGGCTGGTAGACAT
>NW_011888875.1:3253704-3257789 GCF_000151845.1 Pteropus vampyrus
ATTAGTTGCCTCTGGCCATGTGGCAGGTGAGCCCAGATTTCAGCCTGGGCAATTAAAATTAAGGGTAATACCTGTTATATCTATTGTGAAGGACATTTGTATAATTCAATTTGAGCCTCACTCAAAAAACCATAGATGGGATAGTATAAACATTAGAAAGGTTAGATTCAGTTCTAATAAGTTTGCCACCCGCAGGGATTAAGAGGCTCATACAGAATTAGACCATCTGTCATCTTTATGTAGACTAGTTCATTTTGGTTTAAAAGAAAATATCCTGATGGAACAGGATTAAGAAAACTGGCATTGCACTCTTTTTACCCCTTACTTAGTTCTAATGACCCTGGCCTTCACCTCTTTCTGAAATTCACTCAATTTTCTCATTATTAAAAAGAACAAAGACACTAAAATAGATTATTTCTAAAGTTACTTCCCAGTGCCAAACCCTTTCTATTTGTATTAAAAGCTATAAAATATCTTTCTAAAATGTAGCAAAGGCACAAGACAATTTTTGATTATGCTACACCCAACGAGGGAAATAATTTTATTCTTTTAACTATAGAGTATTAATGTATGTAATTTGCTTTAAATAGCACCTGTTACATATGAAACACAAAATATAGTTTACTTGTAAAACTAACTTTTTATAAGTGTGCTATAACATCCCCTGATAGAGAAATGGGATTTTTCTTTTAATTATAAATTGCCCAGGTGACCTCTCTCTGTCCAAGAAAACCATTAACCACAGTGAAAAATAGCTTCTGAAAATGCCTTTAAAATAATACTTGATTTAAAGCTACAATCATTTCCAATTTTACTGCACAACTTCTTTATGGACCACCTTTCGTTCTCCTTCTTAGGGGCCCACATTTCCTAGCTGCCTCTTACCTGGGCTATGGGATTGCCTACGGGGGTGCAGCTTGAGTACAAATCAAGGCTTACGCTTGAGAGAATCTCGATCATTATTTATTAATGTTCACTGAGAAGATGCTTACTGGGAAATGCAGACATAAGGAAGGGAAGGGGTAATTTAAGGTAATCACAGTTCTCTGGGCCATAGATACCAATTATCTTTGAATACAGGCCCATTGAAATGTACCGTTGCAGCCTGGATGTTATACCTTTTTTAGATAGGTTAATTTAGATATAATTGACAAACCATGAAATATATCCATTAAAGGATACAGTTCAATGGTTTTCAGGATATTCAGAGAATGTCATTGCCCCCAAAGAAACCTTTTACAGTCATGCCTCCTTACCCTTTCCTGCACCCAAGCTCCCAGCCTTAGGCAATCACTAATTTATTTTCTGTCTTGATAGATTTGGCTATTATGCCCATTTCAAATGAATGGAATCATACAGTATGTGGTCTTTTGTGTCTGGCTTGTTTCACTTAGCATGTTTTCATTCATTCGCATATTAGTACCTTATTTGTTTTTATTGTTGAATAATACTCTTTTGTATGGATATCCTGCCTTTTGTATGCTGGCTGGTAGACATTTGGGTTGTTGTTTCCACTTTCTAGCTATGACAAATAATGTTGCTATGCGTATTTGTATACAAGTTTTGGTGTGGACATATATTTTCACTTGTTTTGGATACTCAAGAGTTGTCCCTTTTACCTAGAGTCCTGGCCACGGGTTGAATTGCTAGATCCTATGGTAATTCTGTTGCCACATATTGTACACAAGAACTGTGTGAGTGAGTGTGTATATGTGTGTGTATTCCACGTGGGTAGGGTGGTACTTGGGGGCGCGATGGATTGTTTTTGAATGAGATGAAAGGAATAGAAGAGAAATCAGTCAATGGAAATTAAATATAAATATAGACATACTTTAACGACAAATATGTTTATTTTGTATTTCTTTACCCACAAAATAGGCATATAGAGATGGCATTTATAGTATGTGATATTTTTTATATATTAAGTCAAAAGCATAATTCCTAACTTTTTCACCTAAGCAATACCCAGCTCTAAATTCCATTTATTACTTATTCTAATGACAATAACAACTTCGTTACATTGAAGTCCTCCTCATTCTTCGATATAAGCTTTTGGTATTACCCAACAAGTATCCATTGTTTTCTTTATCCAGCTCACATGCTTCGTGGATGAGAAAGACCAGCCTTCCCACGGACTATACAGAATGAACTGGAATAACATCAGATTCCATTAGCTCTGGGGTGGGCATGATGAAGCAAAGCTTGAGGGAGGGAGACACACCTCAACATCAGTTTATCCATCATTGCTCGCCAAGCTGAGGATGAGGTATACCTGGAAAACTGAAAGTGGTTAGATGACATATGAGAAGTTAGTAAGGTGAGTTAGTATGTTAATCATTCACTACATCAGGTAGCAGATCAATGCTATTCAACGTGAATTTCCAACAATAGGCAGGTTTTCAAATGATAAGCTTCTTTTTTAAATTCCTTCACTTACCTGTTAGTTGAAAATGCAAATCCAAGTCACTGATGTTTTGATTTATTTATTTTCATTTATTTTTTTAGAGCCAATTATCATTTTACTGAAGCAAAACCAAAACAACACACACACACACACACACACACACACACACACACACACACAGTGCTTGGGATATTAACACAGCTTACATTATTTTAGTAATAATAACAAATATTTATTCTTACATATAAGACTCTTAGATGTGGGTTTTACATTTAATAAAATTTAGTTTCTCAAAGTGATCCTAGGAATTAGGTACAATCTTTTTTCAGCCTTCCCCTCCTCTTTTTAAATTAAATTTATTGGGGTAACTTTGGTTAATCATCATACAGGTTTCAAGTGTACAATTCAATAATACATCATCTGTATATTGCATTGTATGTTTACCACCTAAAGTCAAATCTTCTGTCATATAGTTTACATTGAAAACTATAAGACATTATTAAAAGAAATTGAGGAAGACAAAAATAAATAGAGAGATATTCTGTGTTCATGGATTGTAAGAATTAACATAGTAAAATGGTTATATTACCCAAAGCAATATGCAGATTTAATGCAATCTCCATCAAAATCCCAATGGCATTTTTTTTAAAAATATGATTTAAAAAATCATCAGATTTGTGTGTAATCACAAAACCCCGAATTGCCAGAGCAATCCTGAGTAAATACAAGGCCAGAGGTATCACACTCCCTGACTTCGAATTATACTACAAAGCTACAATAATCAAAACAGCATGGTATTGGTAGAAAAACAGACACACAGAACAGTGTAACAGAATTGAGAGCCCAGAAATAAACTCACATATATTGGGGCCAATAATTTTCAACAAAGGAACCAAAAATATACAATGGAGAAAAGAAATCTTCTTCAATATAAATGTCGCTAGGAAAATTGTATAGCCACATGCAAAAGAATAAAACTAGACTGATATCTGTCACTGTACACCAAAATTAGCTCAAAATGGATCAAAGACTTATGACTTGAAACAATAAATTGCATAGAAGAAAACATAGGTACCAAGCTCATGGATCTTGATCTCAGAGAGGATTTTATTTGACCTCAAAGGGAAGGGAATGTAAAAGCCAAAATAAATGAATGGGACTATAGCAAACTAAAAAGCTTCTGCACAGCAAAAGAAACCATCAAGACAAAGAGACAACATTTTACATGGGATAAGATATTTGCAAATAACACTTCTGATAAGGGGCTAATATCCAAAATATACAAAGAACTCATACAACTCAACAACAAAAAAAACACACACAGTCCAATTAAAAAATGGGCAGAGGACCTGAACAGACACTTCTCCCAAGAAGACATACAAATGGCCAACAGACATATGAAAAGATGCTCAACTTCACTATTAGGAAGATGCAAATCAAAACCACAATGAGATACCACCTCACGCCTGTTAAATGGCTATCCTCATTAGGACAAGTAACATTAATTTGGGGCATATGGGTATATGAGTTTTGACAAAATCATTGGGAAAATTTGTTAGCCCAAAGGAAAATTCAACTTCCAGGATTACAGAAGAGAAACACAACTTTGTTCTTTGACATCATCTTGGGAACCCATACAGTATTTACTCTAGATGCTCATACTATTCTGAGGCAGGAGGCT